>NW_025284507.1:0-1154 GCF_018294505.1 Triticum aestivum
ACTCAATGTTTTGGAGACCCAGAGGGATTTCCACGATCGATGAACCCCGGGGTTCGTTTATGTGTCCGTCGTCAACACTGAGAGTTTTGGCCAATTCTGACGGGTTTCGTGGACTATTACTCACCGTTTTGGGGTCCCGAAGTGATTTCCATAGTTGTTGAACCCCAAGGTGTCCTTACGTGTTGGTCATCAACACTCGCAGTTTTGGCCTATTCTGGCCCGTTTCATGGACTATTACTCACCGTTTTGGGGTCCCAAAGCGATTTCCATGGTTGTCGAACTCCAAGGTGCGCTTACGTGTCGGTCATCAACAATCACTGTTTGGGCCGATTCTGGCCCGTTTCTTGGACTACTACTCTATTTTGGGGTCTCGGAGTCATTTCCATGATTGACGAACCCCAGGGTGCGTTTACGTGTCGGTCATCAACACTCACATATTTGGCCGAATCGTGTCCGTTTCGTGCGCTATTACTCAATGTTTTGGAGACCCAGAGGGATTTCCACGATTGATGAACCCCGGGTGCATTTATGTGTCTGTCGTCAACACTGACGGTTTTGGCCAATTCTGACATGTTTCGTGGACTATTACTCACGGTTTTGGGGTCCCGAAGTGATTTCCATAGTTGTTGAACTCCAAGGTGTGCTTACGTGTTGGTCATCAACACTCGCAGTTTTGGCCGATTCTAGCCCGTTTCATGGACTATTACTCACCGTTTTGGGGTCCCAAAGCGATTTCCATGGTTGTCGAATTCCAAGGTGCGCTTACATGTTGGTCATCAACAATCACAGTTTGGGCCGATTCTGGCCCGTTTCTTGGACTATTACTCTATTTTGGGGTCTCAGAGTCATTTCCATGATTGACGAACCCTTGGTGCGTTTACGTGTCGGTGATCAACACTCACATATTCGGCCGAATCGTGTCCGTTTCATGCACTATTACTCAATGTTTTGGAGACCCAGAGGGATTTCCACGATCGATGAACCCCGGGGTGCATTTATGTGTCTGTCGTCAACACTCACGGTTTTGGCCAATTCTGACATGTTTCGTGGACTATTACTCACGGTTTTGGGGTCCCGAAGTGATTTCCATAGTTGTTGAACTCCAAGGTGTGCTTACGTGTTGGTCATCAACACTCGCAGTTTTGGCCGATTCT
>NW_025284508.1:0-1154 GCF_018294505.1 Triticum aestivum
TAGTCATTCCTCGGTCTTCGTGTTGATGCAACCGGAATACCGACAAATGAATTGTGATGTGTGAAATCAATACGCCTAGCAACCTCGTTGCTGGGTAGTTAAAGGACAATAATTTCATTCTTAGTGTGTTGGTTATTGAATCATCATTCTAAGATTGATCGTGCTACCTAGTCCATTCTCCTGGTTCACTCCTCGATCGATGAGTTAGGATCATTTCAAATCTTTGCTCTATTGATCATATCGTCTTGCCCTGAAGAGCGAGATTGTTCTCGAGCTTAGTAACATACCGGTGGTTCGTGATTTTCTGAATATCTTCTCAGAAGTATTACCAGGTTGTCACCTGACCGCTATGTTGAGTTCGTGATCAAGTTGGTTTATTCCTGTAAACCACCCCTTCTCCAAGAATCCGTGTTGGATACCCTAAGCTAGTTGGATAAGCTAAACAACAACTTGGAGAGTTGGAAGATAAAAGCTTGTCCGACTTAGTTCATGTTAAGGGATATCTTTTTGTGTGTGTGTGTGTGTGTTGAAGAAAGATGATATCTTCATCGATTGATCCCTGTGATCGATTGTTGGATCTATTATCTTACCCGAACCCTTGATTGAGTATGGGCTATCGTCAAATCAAATCAGAACCAATGATATTCGTAATGTTGTCTTACTCGTGGTTGATCCCTCGAGCATACACCATTACATCTTTGGTCTGACCAATGCTATCACTTGTTCACTTAACTATGGAATTCCTTTTAAAAGGAAACCCAGATGAATTGTTGTTGTGCCCATTGACAACATCCTTGTCTTCTTCATAATTTTGCTGAACATTAAGCTAGTGTTGGAAACTTTTGAAAGCATTTGTTCATGCTAGCTCATGAAGCATATGTTCGGATGTAAGAAGTGACTTCCTCTAGTTCATGTGCATTTGATGCAAGTTGCCGCCGTGGACTCGAGAAAGTCAATGTTGCTTCCTCTGGAATCATCGCAAGTCAGTCATGCACACGTGCGAAGTATTCTGTGGTCTGGAGACTTGCAACCTTCATTCCATATGTGTATCCTAGCACACCAAGCCACTGACTGATTTGTTCAAGGAGAAGGAGTATCTTCATAAGAGCTAATCCGGACTTATGAAAGAACTTCGATATCCTCGCTGATGGTTC
>NW_025284509.1:0-1154 GCF_018294505.1 Triticum aestivum
GAAAATGTTTTATAAATAAAAATAATTAGTTTAGCTAAACACTCACTGACATGTGGGGCCCATCCCTCTAATTATACTGTTAGATTAGTTTAATTAAGTATTAGACTAACAAAGGCTGACATGTGGGTCCCACTGGACCCACCTGTCTGGTTTGACTGGTCAGCCGACCTGTTGACTTGCTGACGTCAGCATTGCCTCATGCTGACGTCATAATTCATTTTTCTTAATATAAATAATTCCAGAAATTCAAATAAACTTTGAAAATTCATATCTTTTAAACCGTAACTCGGATGAAAATGTTTTCTATATGAAAGTTGCTCAGAACGACGAGACGAATCCGAATACGCAGTCCGTTCGTCCACCACACCTCCCTAACCTATCGAACTAGCAACTTTCCCCCTCCGGTCCGTCTGTCCGAAAACGTGAAACATCGGGAATACCTCCCGGGTGTTCCCCCCCTTCACCGGTACCACCTATTGTCGCGTTAGGACACCCCTAGCACCGCTCACTGTCATGTCACGCATCGTCATGCTTATGTTTGCATTGTATTTACTGTTTCTTCCCCCTCTTCTCTCCGGTAGACTACGAGACCGACACTGCTGCTGCCCAGTTTGACTACGGAGTCGACGACCCCTCCTACTTGACAGAGCAATCAGGCAAGCCCCCCCTTTGATCACCAGATATCGCCTACTCTAATCTCTACTGCTTGCATTAGAGTAGTGTAGCATGTTACTGCTTTTCGATATCCTATTCTGATGCATAGCCTATCCTTGCTACTACTGTTGACACCTTTACCTGCAATCCTACATGCTTAGTCTAGGATGCTAGATTTCCATCAGTGGCCCTACATTCTTGTCCGTCTGCTGTGCTATACTATCGGGCCGTGATCACCTGGGCGGTGATCACGGGCATATACTTATATACTATATACATGACACATGTGATGACTAAAGTCGGGTCGGCTCGTAGGAGTACCCGCAAGTGGATCTTTGTGGCGGAGCGACAGGGCAGGTTGAGACCGCCTAGGTAAGAGGTGGGCCTGGCCCTGGTCGGCGTTCGCGGATACTTAACACGCTTAACGAGATCTTGGTATTTGATCTGAGTCTGGCCATTTGGTCTATACGCACTAACCATCTACGTGGGAGTAGTTATGG
>NW_025284510.1:0-1154 GCF_018294505.1 Triticum aestivum
CGTTTAGACTTTGGGTTTTGTTTAGATTAAAAGTTCGCCATAGCTGCAACTTCGCGTACTTCGTTTGTGTTCAACGACCAGACAAAGGCGTCACAGAACCCCACCTTGATCAATAAAGCTTTCATCTTATATTCGCAATATCCAGATTGCAATCTCAGTTTCTTGCTTGTTCTTCGTTTGCTCGCAGGAAACAGACCCTCGAGGTCAGGTTGATCGTGCTCCGGCGTGGTCAATAACCTCTCGGAGTTGGTTTAGCGATTGCTAAGGCGCGACGTCCTCGCACGTTCGTAGTCGGATCGTCAAAGTCGACTTCCACCAAAGCGAAATCCACCATCTCATCGAAAGACGGGACACCTTTGCCTCTATCAAGTGGTATCAGATTTCCAGGTTGCTCGGTGAGATTTTACAGTTTTTCGTAGTTTAGATCGAGTCTGTTCTTCATACCTACAGTCCACGAAAAAGCCACAAAAAAAATTAGGTTAGTTCATCATATCCGAACCAATCTGAGCCTTTGCATAATCTTTTTAGGGTTTTTGCTTTGTTGAATTTGCGGTTGCATCGTCGTGTCTAGTTGCTGGTCTTAGAGTCTAGTCTTTTAGAGTTTCGAGTTCTGGTCATAAGTTGTCACGCCGCCGCTGCACCATCATCATCGCCCCTGCCATCTACCACCACCGCTCCGAATCCGTATCCATATACCACCACCAATCCGTGTCCATATACCACCACCGATCCATATCCATATACTACCACCGCTACCACCACCGCTGCCATATACCACCACCATATATCCACCACCAATCCGAGTTCCTTGCTTATTAGGGTTGTTTTCGAGATCCATCTAGATTCCGATTCGTGTTTCCTTGCCGGAGTAGGTTTCGGAAAAAAAAAGAGTCGGGTGGCCACGCTCCGTTTAGGCCCAAAATTTTTCGAAAACGCATTTTTCGAAAAAATTTCTGGCTATCCTATTTTTAGGTGTTTCTGAGTGTTTTGAGACAGGTGCCATTATAGGAAGTTTTTTTTGACCCGTTTCCAGTTTTTGGGTCCGGGCAGTCAAAAAAAAAAATTGGTCGAAAAAATTTCGTGCCCATCCTGTCAGTTTGAGCTAAGAAGAGTTTTGAGACACTCGCCATTATAGTGATTTTTCGCAAAAAAAA
>NW_025284511.1:0-1154 GCF_018294505.1 Triticum aestivum
TTGTCCTTTGGAAGCATATCCTTTGTCATTACCAGCAACTTTCCAAATCCCTTGTCAGATACACCATTCTCTGCCTTCCATTGCAGCAATTCCAGTGTGGTGCCCAGCTTTTTCTTGTCACCTATGCAATTCGGGTACAACAATTTTTTGTGATCCTCTAACATGCGCTGCAACTTCTTCTTCTCCAAATCACTTGCGCAGTTTCTCTTTGCATCGGCAATGGCCTGACCTAGATCATCAACGGGCTCATCTGATGCCTCTTCTTCAGATTCTTCCCGCATTACCGGCTCAGCTTCTTCCCCCATTGTTGTATCATCGTATTCAGGGAACCCATGGCCAGGATAGTTGTCGTCGTCCTCTTCTTCTTCATTGTCTTCCATCATAACCCCTCTTTCTCCGTGCTTGGTCGAAACATTATAGTGGGGCATGAAACCGGACTCAAACAGGTGGACGTGAATGGTTCTCGACGTAGAGTAATTGCGACCACTCTTACAGCCAGCACATGGACAAGGCATAAAACCATCCGCCCGCTTGTTTGCCTCAGCCGCAAGCAGAAAAGTATGCACGCCCTCAACGAACTGGGGAGAGCATCGGTCATCTTACATCCATTGCCGTCTCATCTTCATTACACAACACCGAATAGACCAAATTAATACAAATTCATACATAAAGTTCATACAACACTTAAATGCAACAAGTTTTCCGTTTCGACAATTTTTTAAAATCACAAAGTTCCAAAGGGAAAATAGAGTTTTTGGACGTTTTTTAGACGTTTTTAGCGTTTAGTGCTAGGGTTTAGATTTCAGAGTTTAGGGTTAGGTTTTATGGTTTAAGCCCTTAGTTTTTACTGTTTAGCATAGAGTTTCCGACGTTTTAAGTCCCGGGTTTAGGGTTTAGGACAATTTTTGAAATGACAAAATTGTAAAAGGAAAAAAAGATATGCTCTAATTTATGTTTTTTTGAATTTTGGTTAAATCTTGTCAAACCGGTCAAACAACTGATTCAAGCGCAATGCACCACATACCGGGCAAGCGTTCAAATCCTCGTACTCACCGCGGTAGAGGATGCAATCATTAGGGCATGCATGTATCTTCTGCACCTCTAACCCTAGAGGGCAGACAACCTTCTTTGCTTCGTACGTACTCTTGGGCAAT
>NW_025284512.1:0-1154 GCF_018294505.1 Triticum aestivum
TTTATTGCTACATGGGCAGGAAAAACTGGGCTGACATTACGGGGCCATAGTGCGCGGCCCATGTAGGAAATTCTGCACAAATTGCTTTTCCTTTGCTAATAGACGAACATAGAAAGTTTAGTACCACCTCGGATAGAAAAATAATAATCTTTTGGCGGTGAAAGGATAAAAAAATCGGAGAAACGCACCTTAAAGCTCTTTTATTGGCACATGGAAGTCAATAAGTTATGGTGTCCTTTATTTTGAACAAGCCGACTTAGCTCGATGTGCCGGATGCGGAGCAGGCCCGGTATGGGAGTGATCGAACTCACGACCAGAAAGACCAGACCATATGTCGCTAGACACTCAAACAAACGCGCCCTGGTAACCAATGGTCAGCCTGAATATTAAAGAATATAATGCAACGTCGAAGCATTTTTATTTAGTTTTTTGAAATTTTCAAAAACTGATAACTATGTACTGCCAAATATACATGCAACGTGAAATGTTTTCAAATTACGGACAATTGTTTTTTTTGAAAATTCCATACATTTTTGGACAAAGCAGGAACAAAAAAATTTAATTGTACATTTCCTGAAATTCAGAAACATTTCTTAAAAACATGAACCTTTTATAAAACTACGAACATTTTATAAGTTGTGAACAATTTTTACAAATAGGAACATGTTTGGAAGAATCAGAAGAGTTTTAGTATTTTTTTTTCTTTAACGCAAACATTATTTTCAATTTTTGAACATATCGCGAAAACATTTCCGAATTTGGAACATTTTTAAATTTCATTTTTCTGAATATTAATTTTCAAACAATTTTAGCCATTTTTTAGCAAATGGGAAAATTTTAAAATTTTAAAATTTTATTGGCAAAACAAAAAAATCCAAACATTTTATAGAATAGGAACACATTTATATAATTCATAAAAGTTTATGATTTTTGAATAAAAATGAAATTGCGAACATTTTTTGAAAATCTCGAATTTCAGAAAAAAAGTAGAAAATAGACTTAGAGTGGAAAAAATAAAAAAGAAATAGGAAACAAAAGAGAACGAAATAGAAAAATAAATATGGAAACAGAACACAAGGATAAATGGGCCGCTGAGCTTTGGGCTCCCTGTGCGTACTTGGAACTACTTACCGCCTTCTGCGGGAAATAGGACT
>NW_025284513.1:0-1154 GCF_018294505.1 Triticum aestivum
TCCTCGTCGTCGTCAGGAAGATCGATAACAGTATGGGGCGGAACTGCGAAGAAGAATCAGGATCAGAGGTCGCGAGTCAGTCGACTAAAAACGGTGTTAAGAATACAGTACCTGGGTTCGAAGTTGCCGCATCCTCCATCTCGTGGTCATCGGCCCGGGCCGAAGTCTCAGAGGTAGCAGCACTGCAACTCCAAAGGATCAGTCGACTAACCTCAGCGTCGACCAAAGATAAAGTTCGCACAAGAATAAGAAAATATGAGCAACACAATTACCCTGATATGGTGGGGATGGACACCTTCATCTTCGGCAGGAGCTTGGTCGGCTTCGATGAGGCCGCCCTGGGCTGCTTCGGCGCCTTTTCAGTCGGCGCCGGAGAGGTGGTCCGAGGGCGCTTGGTCGACTGAGTGGCGGTCGCAACCCCCTTACCACGTTCGGTCGAAGGGTCGTGGACAAGCTTCGACCGCCTTTCTGAGCGCGGTGGAACGACCTCCTCCTCCTCTTCTTCCCCGTCCTCGATGCCATCTTCATCACCTTCATCATCGTCATCGTCGTCATCATCCCCTGCAGCATCCGAGTCCCATTCCTCCTCTTCCTGGCTCTCGCCCCCGCTCGCCTCGCCCCCGCTCGCCTCGCCTTCCTCAGTCGAAGCTTGTGCCCCATTGGGCATCGAGTACAGCTCGGTGAAGGCCTAACAGATGCCCAAACAAGGATCAGTCGACCAGTCGACAGGGTTAGCAGAAATGAATACGACAAGGACACAATGGAAAGCAGAGCAAGTGTACCTTGTTTGGGTCGCTGTTGTGGTCGAGTGGAGGAATCCTTCTGGCTCCGCGCGGGTTGTCCCTGTTTCCGGTAACGGCTACCATCCATCTTTCCAGAGTGGCATCGTCGACTTCTTCTGGATGGACTCTAGTCTCGTCTTCGGGCCCACAGTACAACCACATGCAGTGGCTCCGGAATTGAAGGGGTTGGATGCGACGCCTGAGGAAGACCTCCAGAAGATCCATGCCCGTCACCCCCTCCCGAACCAACTGCACCACGCGCTCCATCAACATCTTCACGTCGGCTTTCTCCTCCGGAATCAGCTTCAGAGGGGAGGGCTTGTTCACTCGGTCCATGGTAAACGGAGGGAGTCCACTCGACTGCCCTGGCGT
>NW_025284514.1:0-1154 GCF_018294505.1 Triticum aestivum
TTGAACTGGTCAGAAACCGGTGAAAGACAATTCTTTGGACCGGATATGATCCAGGAGGCAGAAGAGCAAGTTCGCATCATTCGTGAGAATTTGAAAACAGCCCAGTCTCGTCAGAAGAGCCAGTACGATCGTCATCATAAGGATATGACTTATGAAATTGGCGACCAAGCTTACCTTCGGGTTACTCCTTTGAAGGGTACCCATCGTTTCGGTATCAAGGGCAAGTTGGCTCCTCGTTACATTGGTCCCTTTCGCATTCTCGCCAAACGAGGAGAGGTTGCCTACCAGTTGGAACTACCCCCACATCTTTCTCGAGTTCATGATGTCTTCCACGTCTCTCAACTCAGGCGTTGCTTCTCGGATCCTATCCGTGGAGTGGACCATGAAACGCTTGATCTCCAAGATAACCTCACATACCGAGAGTACCCGGTTCGCATTCTTGATCAAGCAGAGCGTGTCACTCGACGTCAGAACATCAAGTTTCTCAAAGTTCAGTGGTCTCATCATTCCGAGAGAGAAGCTACTTGGGAGCGAGAAGATCGTCTTCGACTGGAGTACCCCACTTTCTTTCCGTCGACCCCTGAATCTCGAGACGAGATTCTGTCAAGTGGGGGCGAGTTGTCACATCCCTAGTCTGGTATGACCTAGACTAGCTAGTCAGTTGTGCATCATATTTAAATTTCATTTAAATTTGAAATGAGGATTGGTGGAACCCTCAGAATCATTTTTTTGAAAATGACCCAAATAAAAATTTCTCCAAAAGGGTCCAAGAAAATGCTCATGTTGCCCTCTGAAAATATTGGACAGAGATAAAAATCAAAACAATATTTTTAGGAGCTCATGGATATTTATTTTGGCCATTTGGATTAATTCGATAAATATTTGCATTGGAAATATATTTCTATATATATGAAATATGGTCCAAAAATTATGTCATTTATAAAGGAGCTCTGGAATAATATATCTAGCTCCTGCAAAAATTGGCATAAGGTAATAAATTGATTTAGTATTTTATTAAATCAAAACAAATGTCAGAAAAAAATAGAAAACAGAAATAAAGAAGGAGGGGCTTACCTGGGGCTTCCCCTGTGCAGCCCAGCCGCAGCAGGCCGGCCCAGCCAGCAGGCGGCCCAGCCCACCTGGCCCCCCCTCCT
>NW_025284515.1:0-1154 GCF_018294505.1 Triticum aestivum
GGTCATCTACACTCGCGGTTTTTATCGATTCTGACCCGTTTTATGGACTATTACTCACCGCATTTTGGGGCCCCAAAGAGATTTCCATAGTTGTTGAACCCCAAGGTGCGATTACGTGTCGGTCATAAACACTCACAGTTTTGGCCGATTCTGGCCTGTTTCATGGACTATTACTCACTGTTTTGGGGTCCCAGAGTTATTTCCAGGATTAACGAATCCCGGGGTGCGTTTACGTTTTGGTCATCAACACTCGCGATTTTGGAAGATTCTGAGCCGTTTCGTCGACTATTACTCACCATTTTTGGGCCCCAAAGAAATTTCCATAGTTGTTGAACCCCAAGGCGCGCTTACATATAGGTCATCAACACTCACATTTTTGGCCGATTCTGGCACGTTTCGTGGACTATTACTCACTGTTTTGGGGTCCCAGAGTGATTTCCATGATTAACGAACCCTGGGGTGCGTTTACGTTTCGGTCATCAACAATGACGGTTTTGGCCGATTCTGACCCGTTTCGTGGAATATTACTCACCGGTTTTGGGCCCCAAAGCGATTTCCATAGTTGTTGAATCCCAAGGTGCGCTTACGTGTTGGTCATCAGCACTCACAGTTTTGGCCGATTCTGGCCCGTTTCCTGGACTATTACTCACTGTTTTGGGGTCCCAGAGTGATTTACACGATTAACGAACCCTGGGGTGCGTTTACGTTTCGGTCATCAACAATGACGGTTTGGCCGATTCTGACCCGTTTCATGGACTATTACTCACCGTTTTGGGGCCCCAAACCGGTTTAATAGTTGTTGAACCCCAAGGTGCGCATACGTGTCGGTCATCAACGCTCACATTTTTGGCCGATTCTGGCCCGTTTCCTGGACTATTACTCACTGTTTTGGGGTCCCGGAGTGATTTACACGATTAACGAACCCTGGGGTGCGTTTACGTTTTGGTCATTAACACTCGCGGTTTTGGCAGATTCTGAGCCGTTTCGTGTACTATTACTCACCATTTTTGGGCCCCAAACAAATTTCCATAGTTGTTGAACCCCAAGGCGCGCTTACGTGTAGGTCATCAACACTCACTGTTTTGGCCGATTCTCGCCCGTTTCGTGGACTATTACTCACTGTTTTGGGGTCCCGGAGTGATTTCCACGATTAA
>NW_025284516.1:0-1154 GCF_018294505.1 Triticum aestivum
CGAGACTTTTGCTTTGCATGTTCTTCTTGGTTCTCTTGAATGTTTGTTTATGTTTGTTTATCTCCTTTGCGATAGATTGCCCGGAGTGCGAAGCAGAATATTTTCAGTCTTTAGAGTTCAACCAGCAGTACCAAGGCAAGTTGCATCTTGATCATGTTTCCTTACCTATGTTTTTTTATGCACTTAGTTCTTTGCGGTAGGACTGCATGGTAGGAATTGATGCCGCATGACTATGCTTTTCACCCAGTAGTTCATTGAGGTAGGTCTGAACCATATGACATTGTCGCCATCGTTTTACATTATGTTGCTTCGCTAAGTAGACGTGGATTGGGGAGTGAACATTGTAAAGTATGAGTAACAATGTAGTAAGTAGGACCTAAGATAATTAATGAACTACCTGGGCGGAAACTTGATGGAATGGTGGCGAAGTACAGTGGGGCACGCATGGGAAATCCATGGTGGTGTACCACTAGTGGACCGTCCGCTCAGGCTCAAAGAGATCAATCGTATTCTCATGTCTAGAAGCTTACGTGTGTAGCCACAAGCCAATATGGGCTCTAGCTTAGTTGAGTAGTTAGTGTGACCCCTTCCGGGATGGGCTAGCAGATGTAGAAGGATGTAGGTGTACCGGCCTATCCGTGGGTTAAGGGGGAGCATTTTCGAAAGACTATGTCTCGATCTTCCGATCATGGAGGTGGTCGAGTCTTGTGGGGAAAAGTGCGCAACCTCTGCAGAGTGTCAACCTAATCGATTAGCCGTGTCCCCGGTTACGGACATCTTGAGCTTCTAGTAGTGAAAATGCTGGGAGATCTCCTCACCTTTAATTAAACAGTTGGGATTTAAATGAAACTTGGGATCGGATGGAGTTGGGTTTGCCAACTCATCCTATGCAAATGTGTAGTAGTAGAATAACATCTTTTCTAATAGGGAAAAACTAGCTTTATGCAAAAATTAAACTTAGAGCTTTCCACCAGCCAAATTGCATGTACAAGTAGGTTCATTACACTTATGATGTGACTTGCCAGTACATTCAATGTACTGACCTATATGGCTGCAACTTATCACGTTGCAGATATATCCGACGAGGATTAAGGTGCTATAGGTCGATGTTCTACACTCAACCTTGCTCGTGGAGTTGGACTCATTTACTACTT
>NW_025284517.1:0-1154 GCF_018294505.1 Triticum aestivum
TAGTCAAAACGTTTGTGACGACCAGATGCTTCAAAGGATTCTTTCATAGGGAACTTTTGGAGAACTTTTCTTAAGGAGTTCGTTCAGAAACTTGTATAGAAACATTCTTAATGAGCACTCGACTAACGCATTTCGAGAACATACACCAAGTCTCAGCTATGGACCTAGTGCATCATCATAACTGAGGTCTCTTGCATTTCCCTACAAGTAATTGGATCTCATATGGAGATGTTTAGTGAAGAAGAATGGAAAAATCGAATGCAACTACACAAGAACCAGTGTGTAACTGTCGCTCGGAATCAGTTTTACGCAGTATTAACTAAAACATGGATATCTAACTCATACGGAGTCCGTTTTGGCCCCACAAGTAGTCAAAACGTTTGTGACGACCAGATGCTTCGAGGGATTCTTTCATATGGAAGTTTTGGAGAAATTTTCTTAAGGAGTTCGTTCAGAAACTTGTATAGAAACTTTCTTAATGAGCACTCGACAAACGCATTTCAAGAACATACACAAAGTCCGAGCTATGGACCTAGTGCATCATCATAACTGAGGTCTCTTGCATTTTCCTACAAGTAATTGGATCTCATATGGAGATGTTTAGTGAAGTAGAATGGAAAAATTGAATGCAACAACGCAAGAACCAGTCTGTAACTGTCGTTCGGAATCAGTTTTACGCAGTGTTAACTGAAACATGGATATCTGACTCATACGGAGTCCGTTTTGGCTCAACAAGTAGTCAAAACGTTTGTGACGACCAGATGCTTCAAAGGATTCTTTCATAGGGAACTTTTGAAGAACTTTACTTAAGGAGTTCTTTTAGAAACTTGTATAGAAACTTTCTTAATCAGCACTCGACAAACGCATTTCGAGAAGATACACAAAGTCCCAGCTCTGGACCTAGTGCATCATCATAAGTGAGGTATCTTGCATTTACCTACAAGTAATTGGATCTCATATGGAGATGTTTAGTGAAATAGAATGGAAAAAATTGAATGCAACTACACAAGAACCAGTGTGTAACTGTCGTACGGAATCAGTTTTGCGCAGTGTTAACTGAAACATGGATATCTGACTCATACGGAGTCCGTTTTGGCTCAACAAGTGGTCAAAACATTTGTGACGACCAGATGCTTCAAAGGATTATTTCATAG
>NW_025284518.1:0-1154 GCF_018294505.1 Triticum aestivum
TTACTCACTGTTTTGGGGTACCATAGTGATTTTTACGATTAACGAACCCTGGGCCGCGTTTACGTGTCGGTCATCAACACTTGTAGTTTTGGCTGATTTTGGCCCGTTTCTTGGACTATTACTCACTGATTTGGGGTCCGTGAGTGAGTTCCATGATTTTCGAACCCCGGGGTGCCTCTATATCTCGTTCATCAATAATCCTAGGTTTGTCCGATTCTGGGCTCTTTCATGGACTATTACTCACCGTTTTGGGGTCACAAAGCGATTTCCATGGTTGTCGAACCCCAATGTGTGCTTACGTGTCGGTCACCAACACTCGAAGTTTTGGCCAGTTCTGACCCATTTCGTGCACTACTACTCACCGTTTTGGGGTTCCGAAGCGATCACCATAGTTGTTGAACCCCAAGGTGCGCTTACGTGTCGGTCACACTCGCAAATTTGGCCGATTCTGGCCCGTTTCATGGACTATTACTCACTGTTTGGGGTCCCAGGATAATTTCCACGATTAACGAACCCTGGACTGCGTTTTCGTGTCGGTCATCAACACTTGTAGTTTTTGCTGATTCTGGGCCGTTTCTTGGACTATTACTCACTGATTTAGGGTCCTTGAGTGATTTCCATGATTGTCGAACCCCGGGGTGCGTTTATGTGTCGTTCATCAATAATTCTAGGTTTGTGCAATTCTAGGCCCTTTCATGGACTATTACTCACCGTTTTGGGGTCCCGGCGTGATTTCCACGATTAACAAACCCTGGGGTGCGTTTACATGTCGGTCACCAACACTCGCAGTTTTGGCCGATACTGACCCGTTTCGTGGATTATTACTACCGTTTTGGGGTCCCGAAGCGATTTCCATAGTTGTTGAACCCCAAGGTGCGCTTACGTGTCGGTCATCAACACTCGCAGATTTGGCCGATTCTGGCCCGTTTCATGTACTATTACTCACTGTTTTGGGGTTCCAGAATGATTTCCACGATTAACGAACCCTGGGCTACGTTTACGTGTCGGTCATCAACACTTGTAGTTTTGGCCGATTCTGGCCCGTTTCTTGGACTATTACTCACTGATTTGGGGTCCCTGAGCGATTTCCATGATTGTCGAACCCCGGGGCGCGTTTATGTGTCGTTCATCAATAATCCTAGGTTTGTCCGATT
>NW_025284519.1:0-1154 GCF_018294505.1 Triticum aestivum
GAAAATGCCACAACACCACCCCGCATGTATGAGGGGCCGGTGCGACGCTCCGGTGGCATTGCTACCCCCCAGGCCCCCGTCCCACCTAACCTTGGAGCGGTTGACCACGAGATCTAGCCCTTTGACTTTCCACGGACGGGCTTCGAACAGTGGACCTCTCCACCAGGTTGTGTCAGGTCAGCACAGAGGGACACCTGGGAGTAACATTCGGGCCAAACCCACAGCTACATCCCCTCCGTGTAGACCCGACGCGTCCGTTTTCCCCCCTCCAGGTGCCGGCGGCGGCGCCGTCCGTGAGGGGGGCCACGCCCCGGAGACGCGTGACGCCTCTTCGGACATGCCACCACACCACCCGGGTGTGGTAGGTCATCCCATAGAAACACTTGGGAGCAACGTCCACTCCCTATAGACCCGATGCGGCTGTTTCCGCCTTTCGGATGCCAGTGGCGGCGCCGTCCGTGAGGGGGGCACATCGTGGACGTGATGCTGGGCGTTTGCAACCACCACTAAACTTCTGTCGGCATAGCTGTTTTTGAAATTAATAAAATATAAGGACCTATATTCAAAAGAACATGATAGCACATTATTAATGTGCTCAAAAAAAATACAAACTATATATATATATATATATATATATATTCATAATCTATGGAAAAATTACAAACTACATATATATTCATATAATACATAAAAAAGCATAAAAACATATGTAAAAAAAGCATAAAAACATGTGTAAAAAAACACATGTAAAAAAAATAACTATGCCGACCGCATTGCTATCGGCATAGAGACGGCAGGGTTTTGGTGGGCGCAGTGCCGCGGATCAGTGACGTGGCGCCTATGCCGACGGCTGCCGTCAGCATATCTACGCCGCGGATCGGTGACATGGCATGCGGAGATATGCCGACGGCCGCCCGTCCTGACTGTCGGTATAGGTTTGACGGCGTTAGCCGCTGGTCACGGGCGGGGTCGTCGGGCCCACAGGTATGCCGACGGCTGATTTATGCCGACGGCTGCCGTCGGCGTAGATCGGTGTAGCCCGACGGCTAGGATAAGCCGACGACCAGAACAAGGTTGTCAGCATAGCTCGAAAGTAGGCTAACGGCTGCCGTAGGCATAGTTCCGGCCGTCGGGGTAGGACCGTTTTCCGGTAG
>NW_025284520.1:0-1154 GCF_018294505.1 Triticum aestivum
CAGGCAAGTCCTGATGGAAACCAGGTGCCTCAATCCACCCAGATGTGTGTTTAGGTTGCCACCTTAGATAAACCATTAATTAACAATCTCACATCTGTCATGGATATTCACTCACCCAATCCACGTCTACTAGCATAGCATAGCATAATAAGCAAACGTAGAAGTAACTCCCAAGGTTTCATAAGTAACAGGTAATAGGTACTACCTCAATTCTACTTCCCAATCCCACAATTTAATTTAGATCCTAAACAATGCAAGTGTTTGGGGTTTTGATCTAATGCAATAAAACTGGGTAGTAGGAAAGATATGATCAAGTGTTACTTGCCTTGCTGATGATCCGCGTGACCTAGAGATTCGAAGTAACAAGCGGCGCACTCCGGGTGATCTAACGCAGACAAACAACAAGCATACAATAAGTACTCATCTAATGCACAGGGAAATCTCGAATAAAAGATCTAACCAGAGAGTTCAACTTAAGAACCCTGGTTGCAAAAGAATCGAATCAAATAAAAAAACATCGAAAGTCAAACGACGAAAGAAAACAACTCGGTTCTAGCAAGTTGAAACTAGGTCAAATTTTTACAGTAACAAAACTTAGTTTAAGTTGGTTAGTCGGAACGGCGGTTTCGAGGCGAAACTCCAGGCATTTGAATCACCTGATTCCGATAAACGAGCAAGAAGATAGACTAGAAAGAAGATCGGATCTGAAATCACGATCGGAAGAATCGCGGAATAAATCTGACGAGAAAAGAGAACGACGAACGGTTAAACGAACAGACGTTCTTAACCGAGGAGATCAGGTGATCACGTTTGTTAAGACGAACGGTCCGGCGAACGGTCCAAAGGCAACTAAATCGGAAAAGAAAACAAATCCGATCTAGGGTTTCGGAGAAGAAAACCGAACGAAAAACCGATCTAGAAAACCGGAACGGTTTAGAGAAGAAAAGAATCGGAACGATTAGAAGAAAACGATCCGAGAAAAGAAAAGGTGACGCGGCGCGGGGCTAGTACCTCGAAGAGCGAGGGGCTCCGGCGGCGGCGTTGGGTGGCGCGGTGGGTGTGGGGTGGCGCGGTGAGGGTGGCGGCGGCGTTGGGTGGCGCGGTGGTGAGGCGGAGGAGAGGAGAGGTGTTGGTTTGATGGTTTAGAGGGGGGG
>NW_025284521.1:0-1154 GCF_018294505.1 Triticum aestivum
AGCAGGCGCAGGGAAGGGCGCGGACGGCGAGCGCGGGTGTGATAGCGCAGCACGGACAAGCAGCGGCCCTAGCGGGCGTGGCCGGAGCTTCAGCCGTGTCGGCGGCTGGTGACGAGCGCGGCGGTAGCAAGTGCAACGGCGACAACGAGCTACGGTGGCGATGGTAGTAGCAGCAGGAAACAACGAACCAAGCCTACAGGAGAGGGGTTTCGACCGGGAGCTCACCGCGGAGGCACACGGAGGCCCGTTGGTGGCTTAGGAGCTGCAGAGGCGATGGATCGATGAAGGGCAGCGGCGACGACCGAGGAAGAAGATGGCGTCGATCCGGTCGATGATGTGGCCTCCCGGCCTCGATCCGGCGGCGTAGTCGACGCTGCGGACAGCGAAGGCGCTGCTGGAAAGGTCCCAGCCTACGGGGCCGACAGAGAGCATGCGGATGATGAGAACCATGGCGCCGATGGCTCGGTAGTGCGCGAGGAAGGAGGCAGCGAGCGGGAGGAAAAGTGGCGAGGCTAGGGTTCTCCAGGGGGGTTTCGGTGGCCTTATCCATCCACACGACCGAGGGATCGCCGACGCGTGCACATCGCCGGCTATGGCGCCGGTGGATGAGCGTCACGCCCTCCCGTGAACAGGAGGAAGGAGAGGCTAGGCTGGGCTGGGTCATTTTGCCTAATGGGCCACGTGCCCAGTAGATTAGGTATTATGTTTCTCACCTCCTTTTGTTTATTGTTTTCCTTATTTATCTACTGTTTTGTATTTAGTTTAGGTACTAAATGATTTTAGTTAAAGTTGAAACTCCTCACATAATTACCTCCTGATATTTTAGGTGTTGTCCAAAAAGTTTGGGTTATTTAGAAATGTTTGAAACTAAGTTCGTATTTTAATGGGCATAATAAGTGATGCTTGTTCACTTTAATTGTTTCCAGGGGAAATCTAAAAATCCATTAAATGATAGTTCCTACATGGTAACCACTTAGTGAATATTTTCAACCCAACAAACATTTTAATTGACAGTTTTAAGAAATAAAAATTTGACTTGTTATTTGAAATTTGAATTTGACTCCGATTTCATCAAGTGGCAAATTGGCTTAATAAAACGTGATGACATGGTACATTAGGGTGGGTTACTGTAGCTTAATTATCCGGGTGTCACA
>NW_025284522.1:0-1154 GCF_018294505.1 Triticum aestivum
GTACCTACCGCATCACAGCCCACCCCTACGGTCAGCGCTGTCCACGGCCTCCAGTAGGCTACAAACACCAGAAACTACTTGCAACTCCTGGACGGAGAACTAGGGTGAATAAGAAGCCGAGAGGGTCCATTGGTTTCGGGCCCAATGCATGGTAGTAGCTGATTCTTAAATCGCACATACAGATCTCAGTGCTTAAGGTCGGCTTCAATGAAACAACCCACCATGTACTCCTACATGGCCTCTCATCGATACCTTTACCAAATCGTGTTCACCACACCACTCTCATTACCGACATAATCATTTCACTCTAGCCCATCACCCAGATGGACCAGACCTGACACGACTCTAAGCATAGCAGGCATAGCAAGGTAGGAACAACACATACATAGGGCTCAATCAACTCCTACACATGCTAGTGGGTTTCATCTAGTTACTGTGGCAATGACAGGTCATGCAGAGGAAATGGGTTCAACTACCGTAGCACACAGCAGTTTGAATCGCGTTGTCTTAATGCAGTAAAAGAGAGCAGGAGCGAGAACATGGGATTGTATCGATATGATCAAATGGTTGGTTGCTTGCCTGATGGTTCGATGCACTGATACGGTTCTTCATTAGGGTAATCACGGTACTCCTCGGAGGCAGAACCTGTCGCAAAGGACATCGGTACACAACATCACCAAACAATGTGCAACAATATGATGCATGCATGAAACATGGCAATATGAGTGTGTTGGGCTAATGCAACTAAAACCAGAAGGATTTGAGCAAATTTGAATCAAGGATTCAAATTTCAAATTCAAATATGGCCTTTTAAAGTGCTTTTCCTTGTTCTGCTTGAAACATCAATTTAACTTGTTTGATCATGCATGAAAATAGTACAGATGGATAGATTGGATTTTTCTGATCATTTTTCATATATAATTTGTCCAATTTGGAGTTACGGAATAAAAGTTATGAATTTTTGAAGTTTAAATAATATTCTGGAATTTCCTGATTTAAATTAAATCTAGAAATTATAATTATTGCGCCAGCATGACGTCAGCATGACGTCAGTGGTCAACTGCGGCTGGCTGAAGTCAAACCTGACGTGTGGGGGCCACACGTCAGTGACAGGGGGGGTTTAACAGGTTTAAATTAATCCTAATTAGGGATTA
>NW_025284523.1:0-1154 GCF_018294505.1 Triticum aestivum
TAGTATGACTTTTATTTTCATTGAAATTCAATATTATTATTACTTATTTTATATTAACAATTGTTTGGAACTCAAATAATTAAATCATGTGAAATCTAGACCTAAGGGTTAATAGGATTGACAGCTTAGGCTAGAGTAGAACTCAGTCAGGAAAACAACAAGTGTAGACATGTAAACTAGGGGGATTAGAACTTGGAAGTTAAACGTGCTTAGGCTAGAGTAGTGAGAGGATGAGTGACCGGCCGGGAATCTAGACGATTTGAAATGAGTGCTGCACACTTGAGCAGTGATGAGGGGTGATTAGAGATTAAATTGTCAATAATTCAGAAATTTAAAAATAAAAAAATCAATTTTTTAAAAGAATTCCTTAGCATTTAGTCACTAACAACCGGGATTAAAGGTCCTCCGGCCCCGCTCCAGACAGCGACCACGTGGAGCTCCTTTAGTCCCAGTTCATAAGCCAACCAGAACTAAAAGTAATGGTCACTAGTCCTGATAGTTTTGTCCCGGTTGCAGAAGCGGGACTAAAAGCCCTCTGAAACCGGGACTAAAGGCTCGTTTTCTACTAATGGACAAGCCCGTATTTCCTCCGCTCTTTCCTCTCCATTGGAAAAAGGGCGGACATGTGATGAATATTTTTTTTGAACAGTACATGTGATGAATATGGATGGATTGCCAGCACCGGCTTGGTTTTCCGCGGACACATTCACAAATATCTGATGATTTTTGGTTTGGTTAAACGCATTGGAGTTGCCCTTAGACCATTGTGCCAACGGAGGCAGCATTAGGCCCGTGAACTACTGTTGGAAATTTAGAATTTGGGGTCTACCCCCTATTTCTCTGCGCTTATCCGTGGTGCCGCTCACAAATCGCATCTTTGAGGCTAGGGGGTAGGGACCTTCTTATACTGTCTTTCCAAAGAGTCCGCCCCTTATACAGATAAGATTCCTAGTCATTACAACAAGTTTTCGTGATAGAGTCCAGATCAAATTACCAACCACGATCATATTTGTCTGTTAACGGATTCTATCCGTTATGTCCCCGGAGCACACGCTTGTAAGCAACGGGCCATAATAGATTGTAAATTCCTCTAATTACGTAGATCAACATTAGGGCTGTAATCTAACTATACGATCTAGCTCCTCCCAATCATC
>NW_025284524.1:0-1154 GCF_018294505.1 Triticum aestivum
AGCCACGCCAAAACGCTCCATCAATTTCAGCGTCATTTCAACGTAAGGAACAGAGATCAGTTTATCAATGATTTCAATCTCGGCATCCCCAAGAGCCAAAGGAGCAGCCATCAGCAAGGAACTCAACCTGTGAAATTATTCGATCTTTAGCGCCAATCTTTGATAGATCACGAAATACTCACATACTGAAATTATTCAATGTTGATTGGTTCTTAAAATTTTGTGCGCGTTGTAAGATTGCATACATTGCATCGTACTAGCCATAATAATAATTTCTCAACGCAAGAATGTGTAGAAGAATCTGAGGCGCAGATGAGCGAGACAGCCAGTCTTCCTCGAAGAAGATGACCTTCCTCTTTTGAATTATATGAATAATAAAAATCAATGCTCACTTGCATGAAGTTTATGAGTGTAGAGCCACACTTTCCCTCGATACTATCACTGCTCCGATCAAAAGAAAATAATTTGATTTGTTTCCCACTCTCTTGAGGGAACTCATACATTTGATGAGGACCCTACAATGGTACAACACATGCATCAATCCATTCAAATCAATGAAACCATTAGGGTGATTTCTCCTCGTGATTGAAGTAAACCATTAGGGTGACTTTGTGTGTTGGTGCGGTCCACGGAAGCCATGCTATGTGATTTCCCTACGTGCCGGATTTTGTAGCATGTTTGATGACCGATGATATAGCCGTGGAGGCATGCACCCAGTGAGACTCTGTGAGCCGATGAACTTATGATTTACTACGCATAAAGGTGAAGATAGCAAATGAAATCTCACTGGAGAAGCGTAACCCATGTGCTAAAATGGTATTGAAAGCACACAAAAGAAATGCAATGCGGTGGGCCAGTGTGGCACCTTCGTGTCATCATACCTCAACTAATAAATATCAGTATCTCCCATGCCTCGCTGACTCCAATTCTAGATTCCTCTAGCAACGATGGACGGAGATCAACCTCTCTCGTGCCTCTCAGTTTCAATTCCTGTTTCCTCTAGCAACTGAGAGATCGTCCATATATCTGGATAGTGGAAAGCATCTGTTGTGAACTGTAGGCTTGAAAGACACCAGGAATGATTTTATGGTGATGAGGAAGAGTCTATTAACCAGTTTTTTCCTCCCACCTCACCTGGTAGAGGAGATGGCTAT
>NW_025284525.1:0-1154 GCF_018294505.1 Triticum aestivum
GACGCTCGAAACCGCCAACGACGCGGGCTTCTTTGAGCAATTTGACAAAAAGAGGAAATGTTACGGAGATTGTTGCTCGGACAACTCCTCGGTCGAGGAATGCAACGCACAGAGCCAAATCGGTGGGGTGTTTGACGCTCTTCGTGTCACTGATAACCTGTTGATGAGGAGGGCGTATTTTAGGAAGCAGCAGCTTGACAACAAAACAACATCACCTAACTCTAACTGAAGAGGACACCCGGTGTGATTTGCTCTTACATTGATATCGCATGCATATGAATAATGGTCCAATGGAATTGGGAGCGGAGTAGGAAGCTCATGTTGCCTTTATGCATGTATAATAATCATGCCTGCCTGCATGGCCTGCTAGCTGTTGGTCCAATGCCTGGCTGCCTGCCTGCCTGAACTGGCGTCAGTTTCCAGTTTGTTTTTGCAATATGTGATAACTCTTC
Source organism: Triticum aestivum (assembly GCF_018294505.1). NCBI lineage: Eukaryota > Viridiplantae > Streptophyta > Magnoliopsida > Poales > Poaceae > Triticum > Triticum aestivum. Next base: position 453 of record NW_025284525.1, read on the forward strand.
TGTATTGTGCATTCCATTTCTTCGAGTGAAAGATAAATTTGTTGGCTATGATTTTTATTTACATCTAAAATCATGCACTCTAGCTAGAAATCTCTGTCACCTTTAGAGCTCCGTACGTGTTCTCCGTTTGTTGGCTGTTAACCGAGGCAGACGACGGCAGCGCCCTCGGGTGCCGCTTTCTCCTTGAACATGTCGTCTACGCATGGTGTTCGCCCTTCCAGCCACCTGGATAACTCTGAGGAAAACCTCATATCTCGGGATCAAACTAGGGTGGCGTTTCTGCCGCATGCCCCCCCTTGGGCTTGTTGGAGTTAATCACGACATACCCTCCAAAGCTGGTGGTGTCCACTTCGTGTACAAGCATGTATCCGATTAGTACTAGAGTATGAGTTAGTCTAGGAGTAGGATTGCACTAGATAGCTTATCCTGTAGTACTATTTATATGTACGTACCCTGGCTTGTAACACCACCGTGATTTGAGTTGATCAATAAAGCAATAAGGCTCGAGACGAGCCTTTGGCAATACATCAGTCTCGCGTGCGTTTGTGTTGTTCCGGCCGGCTGGCCGCTGTGTGCGTACGTGAGATACTAGTTGATCAAAGGAATCGATCAAGCTAGTACGTGGTGTTGCTAGCTTACAACGGTGCATCTCGGCGTAAAGCACCTCGTCGACTTCGTCAGCAAGCTTCGTTCGTCATCGTC
>NW_025284526.1:0-1154 GCF_018294505.1 Triticum aestivum
GAGCCAGGCCTATGCGTAGTTACTATGCACGAGTAGAACACAAAGAAGTTGTGGGCGTTGATGTTGCCAATTCTTCTTGCCGCTACTAGTTGTTTCTTGTTTCGGCGGCATTGTAGGATGAAGCGGCCCGGACCGACCTTACACGTACGCTTACGTGAGACAGGTTCCACCGACTGACATGCACTAGTTGCATAAGGTGGCTAGCGGGTGTCTGTCTCTCCTACTTTAGTCGGAACGGATTCGATGAAAAGGGTCCTTATGAAGGGTAAATAGAAATTGGCAAATCACGTTGTGGTCATACGTAGGTGAGAAAACGTTCTTGTTAGAAACCTACAAACCACGTAAAACTTGCAACAACAATTAGAGGACGTCTAACTTGTTTTTGCAGCAAGTGATATATGTGATATGATATGGCCAGAAGATGTGATGAATGATATATCTGATGTATGAGATTGATCATATTCTTGTAATAGGAATCACGACTTGCATGTCGATGAGTATGACAACCGGCAGGAGCCATAGGAGTTGTCTTTATTATTTTGCATGACCTGCGTGTCATTGAATAAACGCCATGTAATTTACTTTACTTTGTTGCTAAACGCGTTAGCCATACAAGTAGAAGTAATCATTGGTGTGACGACTTCATGAAGACACAATGATGGAGATCATGTTGATGGAGATCATGGTGTCATGCCGGTGAAGAAGATGATCATGGTGCCCCGAAGATGGAGATCAAAGGAGCATGATGATATTGGCCATATCATGTCACTATATGATTGCATGTGATGTTTATCATGTTTTTGCATCTTATTTGCTTAGAACGACGGTAGTAAGTAAGATGATCCCTTATAATAATTTCAAGAAAGTGTTCACCCTAACTGTGCACCGTTGCGAAGGTTCGTTGTTTCGAAGCACCACGTGATGATCGGGTGTGATAGATCCTAACGTTCGAATACAACGGGTGTTGACGAGCCTAGCATGTACAGACATGGCCTCGGAACACACGCAATACACTTAGGTTGACTTGACGAGCCTAGCATGTACAGACATGGCCTCGGAACACGGAGGACCGAAAGGTCGAGCATGAGTCGTATAGAAGATACGATCAACATGGAGATGTTCACCGATCTTGACTAGTCCGTCTCACGTGATGA
>NW_025284527.1:0-1154 GCF_018294505.1 Triticum aestivum
CGCAAGCGCCGCCCGAAGACCGGCATCGACAAAAATGGCACCCATACGGACCCGGCCTTAGAGCAGGACGAAGCAGTGGACGACGCACACGTCAACAAGCAGCCAGCCGGACATGAACTGGACAAGCAACCCATCCCCGGCGAAGACGATCTCACATCACCAGAGGATATGAATCTTCATAAAAGGCTCGTCGCCACTGCAAGAAGTTTGAAGAAGCAAAAGCGGAAGCTCAAAACAGCGGAAGGCGCACTCAAAATGAGATGGAGCAAAGTACTCAACACCACAGATAAATACAACACTAGTCACCAGACAAAAAGCTACCCGAAGCGCAAGCTGTTGCCCGAATTTGATGAGGAGGCCTTAGAGCCCCCGCAGTCAAAAAAGAAAGAAGCCGCCTGGCCGGATAGACGACCAGATGACAGGCCAAGAGCAACATGGGGCGCCGCACACAAGCCGGCACACGATCAGCATAAAGATCCTCAGAAAAAGGATAACCCAGCCAGGTCTATCTATGGGCCAAAAAAGAAGACTCCAGGAAGTAACACAACCAGCCGAGCATTTGAAGACAACGACACACCCAAATACAGGGGCGCTGCACACCCACTCTGTTTTACCGACGAGGTACTGGATCATGGATTTCCAGCGGGATTTAAACCCATAAACATAGAGGCATACGACAGAACAATAGACCCCGGAGTCTGGATTGAGGATTATATCCTACACATACACATGGCAAGAGGAGACGATCTCCATGCCATAAAATACCTACCCCTCAAGCTCAAAGGGCCGGCCCAGCATTGGCTTAAAAGCCTCCTAAAAAATATGATTGGAAGTTGGGAAGAGCTTGAGGATGCGTTTCGAGCAAATTTTCAGGGGACTTATGTCCGGCCTCCGGATGCAGATGATTTAAGTCACATAACTCAACAGCCCGGAGAATCAGCACGCAAATTCTGGAACATGTTCCTCACTAAAAAGAACCAAATAGTCGACTGTCCGGACGCTGAAGCCTTAGCAGCCTTTAAACACAATGTCCGAGACGAATGGCTCGCCAGACACCTCGGCCAGGAAAAACCAAGAACAATGGCCGCACTAACAAGTCTCATGACCCGCTTTTGCGCGGGGGAAGACAGCTGGTTGGCTAGGTGCAGCACCAG
>NW_025284528.1:0-1154 GCF_018294505.1 Triticum aestivum
AAAGGCTAAGCTTATCAGGTGTCCAGCCCCCTTGCCCGAGACCGTGCCGAATCCTATGCTGACCAGGATGCTGGAGGTTGCGCCGTTGGCAGAGGAAAAAGGGGGGGACCAAGGAGCTACCGCCTCCATGAAGGAGGCCGTCAGGAAGGGAAGAATCGAAAAATCTCCCGACCAGGGAAAGAAAAGGACTACCTCTGAAGACCCGAAGGTGATAACCTCAAAACGGGGAAAGAAATCTTCGTCAGAGGGTTCGGCACCGGTGGACGCTTCAGCCAAATCGCCCCCTAAAGGGGATCCGCTCTCCCCCGAGGCGTAAGTGAGGGGAGGGGTTCCATAATGAATCACATTCATGTTTTATTCCTGAGGAAAATAACCGAAGCATTATCTTGCAGTTCGGATCTCAACCCTTCTCAGCAGAGCTCATCTTCAGGGGATTTTCGTCCAGAGATGATAGAGAGCAAAACGCCTCCCCTTGTTCCCCCGTCCTACGAGGCTGGTGACCCTGAGGTATCGTCCCGGAGGGCTTTTTCAAGTCCGGACCCTGGGAAAGGTCGTCAGACTAGTCCGGCACCCTCTTGCGCGCCGGCGGAGGTGCTGAAGGATCTGCTTGGTAGGGCGTCCATCTCAGAAGAACACCGTATGTTGATGGATATGGTGATTGGAAGGATTTCATCCACAGAAAGCGGATTGTACGAAGCTGCCAGGAGTTTACTAACAGGCTTTGAGGTATGTAAAAAGGTTTACCTTTTGGTGGAGCTGCATATTAAATGTGCCCTGTATGAATAGTAGCCCCTGAGACTCTGTGTGTCGTCATGAATGACGGCGCACAGAGGATCATAATCCCAGGTATAATATTTCGCTTATTCCATGAAGGTGGTGAGGCGCTCGGTGGCTAGCCGGACTGATGAATCTGCCGAACTAAAGCGGCAACTTGACGTAGCCAATGCCGACATCGCGCTTGTAAATAAGCGGCTAGACGAGGCTCAAGGTATGTTCAAAAGACACACACTAATAGGAGCTTGATGCTCGGGCCTTATATATATATACTTGTAGATGGTGCTGCTGCCGTGGAGAACCTTCGGGCGGAACTTGCCCGAGCCAAGGAGCAAGCAAGGAAGAGTGATGCGGCTGCCGTTAAAGCGGCTGAAGAGCTA
>NW_025284529.1:0-1154 GCF_018294505.1 Triticum aestivum
ATATATATATATATATATATATGTTGTTGTTATAAGAATGATCATGATGCCCTCATGTCCGTATTTTATTTTTATCGACACCTCTATCTCTAAACATGTGGACATATTTTTCGATATTGGCTTCCGCTTGAGGACAAGCGAGGTCTAAGCTTGGGGGAGTTGATACATCCATTTTGCATCATGCTTTTATATCAATATTTATTGCATTATGGGCTGTTATTACACATTATGTCACAATACTTATAGCTATTCTCTCTTATTTTACAAGGTTTACATGAAGAGGGAGAATGCCGACAGCTGGGATTCTGGGCTGGAAAGGAGCAAATATTAGAAACCTATTCTGCACAGCTCCGAAAGTCCTGAAACTCCACGGAAGTTACTTTTGGATTTAATAAAAAAATACTGAGCGGAAGAAATACCAGAGGGGGCCCACACCCTGGCCACGAGGGTGGGGGCGCGCCCTACCCCCTGGGCGCACCCCTCTGCCTCGTGGGCCCCCTGGTAGCCCTCCAATGCCCATCTTCTGCTATATGAAGTCTTTTACCCTGGAAAAAAAATCATAAGCAAGCTTACGGAACGAAACTCCGTCGCCACGAGGCGGAACCTTGGCGGAATCAAACTAGGGCTCCACTGGAGCTGTTCTGCCGGTGAAACATCCCTCCGGGTGGGGGAAATCATCACCATCGTCATCACCGTCGATCCTCTCATTGGGAGGGGGTCAATATCCATCAGCATCTTCACCAGCACCATCTCCTCTCAAACCCTAGTTCATATCTTGTACCCAATCTTTGTCCCAAAACCTCAGATTGGGACATGTGGGTTGCTAGTAGTGTTGATTACTCCTTGTAGTTGATGCTAGTTGGTTTATTCGGTGGAAGATCATTTGTTCAGATCCTTAATGCATATTAATACCCCTCTAATTATGAACATGAATATGCTTTGTGAGTAGTTACGTTTGTTCCTGAGGACATGGGAGAAGTCTTGCTATTAGTAGTCATGTGAATTTGGTATTCGTTCGATATTTTGATGAGATGTATGTTGTCTTTCCTCTAGTGGTGTTATGTGAACGTTGACTACATGACACTTCACCATTATTTGGGCCTAGAGGAAGGCATTGGGAAGTAATAAGTAGATGATGGGTTGCTAGAGTGACA
>NW_025284530.1:0-1154 GCF_018294505.1 Triticum aestivum
ACGTCAGCGACGGAGCGGCGCGCGCCGGATTGGAACGTAAGCCTGCTCTTGTATTAAGGGGGCTAGTTCTGCTTCCGGCCGCCCTCGCAACGTGCAGGTGTGCTATGGGCGATGGGCCCAGACCCCTGTGCGCTTAGGTTTAGACCGGCGTGCTGGCCTCTCTGTTTTGCCTAGGTGGGGCTGCGACGTGTTGATCTTCCGAGGCCGGGCATGACCCAGGAAAGTGTGTCCGGCCAAATGGGATCGAGCGTGTTGGGCTATGTGGTGCACCCCTGCAGGGAAGTTAATCTATTCGAATAGCCGTGATCTTCGGTAACAGGACGACTTGGAGTTGTACCTTGACCTTATGACAACTAGAACCGGATACTTAATAAAACACACCCTTCCAAGTTCCACAGACAACCCGGTGATCGCTTTTCCGCAGGGCGACGAGGAGAGGATCGCCGGGTAGGATTATGCTACTCGAGATGCTGCTTGGAGATGCTACTTGAAGATGCTACTTGGAGGACTTCAATCTACTCTCTCCTACATGCTGCAAGACGGAGGCTGCCAGAAGCGTAGTCTTCGATAGGACTAGCTATCCCCCTCTTATTCTGGCATTCTGCAGTTCAGTCCACTGATATGGCCTCCTTACACATATACCCATGCATATGTAGTGTAGTTCCATGCTTGCGAGTACTTTGGATGAGTACTCACGGTTGCTTTCTCCCTCCTTTTTCCCCCTTTCCTTTCTTTCTGGTTGTCGCAACCAGATGCTGGAGTCCAGAAGCCAGACGCCACCGTCGACGACGACCCCTACTACACCGGAGGTGCCTACTACTACGTGCAGCCCGCTGACGACGACCTGGAGTAGTTTAGGAGGATCCCAGGCAGGAGGCCTGCGCCTCTTTCGATCTGTATCCCAGTTTGTGCTAGCCTTCTTAAGGCAAACTTGTTTAACTTATGTCTGTACTCAGATATTGTTGCTTCCGCTGACTCGTCTATGATCGAGCACTTGTATTCGAGCCCTCGAGGCCCCTGGCTTGTATTATGATGCTTGTATGACTTATTTTATTTGTAGAGTTGTGTTGTGATATCTTCCCGTGAGTCCCTGATCTTGATCGTACACATTTGCGTGCATGATTAGTGTACGATTAAATCGGGGGCGTCACAAG
>NW_025284531.1:0-1154 GCF_018294505.1 Triticum aestivum
GCCCGACTGTGGCATTTCTTTTAAAGCCCTTTATGTGGCGTCGCTCAGACGCCCGACTGTGGCATTTCTTTTAAAGCCCTTTATGTGGCGTCGCTCAGACACCCGACTGTGGCATTACTTGATTATTTGTTTCATAAGTTTTTATACTACCATGTTATTGCAATTTTATAAATAACTTGCTTGCACGCTTCAGAATTTCATTTATCTATTGTGACTGACGTCATGAGCATAAAATATTTTCAGCACATCATTGCTATATTATACCTGCGTTCATAATGTTTGCGAGTACATTCAAAGTACTCATTGGCTTGTCCCTGGCTATTGTCTTGGCCAGATTTTTTTTTGCACGGAGAGGAGTGACGCGATGACAGCCCCGGAACCTAAGCAATGGAGATAGCAGCCTCGTGAAGATAGGAGTTAACCTGGTCAGCTGTTCCCGTGGGAAATGGAGTCCCACAGACACTGGTGCTTTCACAACCCGCTTCCGCCATCAACCACTAGAAACCACTTGTTGTACTCACAGGCCAGAATGGTCTTGTACTACATATTTTGTATTTTGCTTGGAATTTCTGTATCAAGTTGGAGCCTCATCAGCTAACAGTAATCCTAGGGCTGATGAGCACGACGGTCTTTTCTGGAAATTTATTACCCGAAAAAACCGGTCGTGACAGGCTTGGTATCAGAGCCAGGCTGACCATTGGCTAATCCTATCTTAGCCCGATCAATAAACCTAGGCAAACCAACCCACCAGACCTCAACCAAACCCCAGCCAAGCTTCTCGTGCAAGATAGCCACGCAGTGACCCAACACCTTGTGGCAGTCGGTGCCCAACCTATCAACCGAACCTGTCGCTCATGCGCCAGTGACCGGCCCCTAAATAGTCCTTTCTCGCAAGCGTTTGAAGGAAGATTCCGTCCCCCTTTTCCTATAAAAAGGGCGCGCTAGCACCAAACCAGCACCGCACAGCCGCTACCCCAAACCGAGCCACAATGCCTGGCCCTGTCGTGCACAGCGAAACCACAGCAACCCACCTTGGAGGTTTTGTGACCATCCTCGCAAACCTCACCCGTCGTGCCTACGCGTTAGAAGAGCCACCAGAATATGTTGTGTATCAAGGACCCATGAGCGGTGAAGACCGCCAATTCTGGGCCACT
>NW_025284532.1:0-1154 GCF_018294505.1 Triticum aestivum
GATTAAAGAATGAGCCTTAACTATGGTAAATATGGACATCCAAATGATGCCCTAGCGGTGGTATTTATGGAGGTACGTAGGGGAAATTTGTCTAGCCTTTGGAGGGGGTGTGAATGCAACCTAATTTAGTTTCATCAACAAATATGGAATCTAAATATTGGCCCATATTACAAAATTACATGGGCCTCACCCAAAAGTGAGGTGCAGATCAGCTATAGAAGGCTATGGAGGGAAAAATGAAGTGTCATCTAGTAAATTTCTTATTTGTAGTTGTCTGTCATTATGGCGGCTCCAAAGTCCTGATGTATCCACTTGAAGCTCGGTTTTCATTCCTTGCATGCTCGCCCATGTCTCCATGTTTTGTCATGCACCAATGCTCGCCCCTTTTATCCATGTTAGGACACTCATTCCCTAGCAATACATACTTATATAATATATGCCAAATAATACTCTCATGAACAATGGAATAGTTCCTAGAATAAAAACTACCCGATAATTCACTTGGCATGCATGAACTCTAATGATTCGTCGTTGGTTTCTGGAACTTAAACATGTGTAGTTTCGTCCTTGGTTTCCGGAACTTAAACATGTGTAGTTGTGGGGGCTATGGGTTTAACGGTGATAGGGATGTCCTGATGTGAGCATGTATAAAAGTTTGGCACCTTAATTATCATATTCAAATATGCATGCTATATTATGGGTATTATATTCTGTTGGTTTCCCATGTACAACTTATGCATTTTTTTTATTGGTTGCATGATAAATTCATTGCTTCTGTATCTTGGTCGAGAACACTACCCTTAAATGCATGTACCATTCATGAATATAATGTGGTGAGCATTATTTTGAGAAAAGTAATCGTAACGTTGCACATATATTTGTCTCTAACTATATCACGTAACCACAGTATAGTCAAAATGATATTGTGACACTATGAACACTAACGTTTTGCTATGATTTTAATATTTAATTTTAGTAGAACAAAGTTCCATGCATGCCTTTAAAATAATATATACCTATTGCTCGTGCATGTTTTATCTGTATTCTTTGCCCACTTCAGAATGTTGTGATGTTTTTTATTATAATTAGCATGGATGTCAATCAAGGCGCATGTTTATGACTAATTATGAATGTTAGGATGAAATAAGTAAATC
>NW_025284533.1:0-1154 GCF_018294505.1 Triticum aestivum
TATTAGTATGCAGTTGAACAAAATATTTTTCCAAAAACAGGACACAGTATCTCCAAAATAGGCATCATAAACGGCAGACACTAAGCTCGTGATCATTTGTTGAACTTTTAGTCTGGCACGTAGCAGTATATCATGGCCAGATCTTCTCTCAAGTAAATGAAATCCATGTTTTACTTTCTTGCTTTATAACTTATAGTGCTTCCTCTTCCAGTATCAGAAGATGATGAACTCAGACATGATGTTGTATATGGATAAACAAAAACAAATATGACTATTTTTTTTGATAAAAGGTGCTTTATTACTTAAAATACTTAAGCATTACACCCGGCCTCTGCATAATTGAGATGCACATAGCCATAACCAAGTCCACGTTCCAAAAAAACAACAACAGAAAAAGGCGAAATACACTTAATCAAAGAGTCTGTATAACGCCTAAAGCGTAGGAAGACCAATCCGAAGATCATGCGGTCATCCATGTCAGTTAAAAGTATCCCTCGTCGTGGCCTCCAATCGTGTACACACCTCCGTAAACAGGTCTCGATACTCCACACGTTATAGAGACGACCATAAACGGAGCGTACCCATACATCTGTAGATAACCTACATAAGAGAAGTATTTTTATCGTTAAAAATCTTATCATTTCCACATAGCCAAAGCGACCAAATAACAAATAAAATTATCTGAACCCAAAGTGTCGTGAATAATCTGTATATTTATTGCTTCTTCTGATCTTAGCTACCAGTTTCAAACCCTCAGTATATGTAGTGCACTTGACCATCTATTTGGAATATTCTGCTTGCACTGGGGTGTCTAAGCATGGGAGAGGGGAGTTACCATGATGTTAACATCACACATCGACATTACTTCATATTATAAAGCAAATGCAGGATTGGTCCTTGGTCCACCAGCCATCTCACCGAAGTCGACGTTGTCGCCGCCGCATCTGTACCCTCCAGTTCCACCATCGCCAACAGCATAGTCAGAATATTGATAGTAACAAAATACACCAAATGGGGCAAGGCCCTAATTCATCATTTGTAATGTATCTAAGAAAATTCATTGTTGGTGTATCTACAAAATACTATATACCAAGTGATGAAAGGGCCAAACTGCGCCAATTAAGACTGTAATATTTCTTATCTTGTTTTTTTTT
>NW_025284534.1:0-1154 GCF_018294505.1 Triticum aestivum
AATACCTTTACCAGATATTACATGACCCAGATAGGTCACTTCTGGCAACCAGAATTCACATTTAGAAAATTTGGCATAAAGGCGATGCTCTCGAAGTTTCTGCAACACTAGCCTTAGATGTTCGGCATGTTCTTCCTCGTTCTTGGAGTAGATGAGTATATCATCGAGGTAAACCACGACGAATTTATCCAAATACTCCATGAAGATTGAGTTCATTAACCGAGAAAAGGTGGCTGGAGCGTTGGTTAAACCGAAGGACATGACGGTGTACTCGTATTGGCCATAACGAGTAACAAAGGCCGTTTTAGGAATGTCCCCATTTCTGATTTTGATTTGATGGTAGCCCAACCTCAAATCCATCTTGGAGAAGACTGAGGATCCAGCGAGCTGATCGTACAGGTCGTTGATCCTGGGAAGCGGATATTTGTTCTTGATTGTGACCAAATTGACAGGTCGGTAATCTACAACCATCCGGTCCGTACCATCCTTCTTCTTGACGAATAGGACAGGGCAAGCCCACGAAGAAGAGCTAGGTCGGATGAAACCCTTTTTCAAGGACTCATCGAGTTGTTTCTTAAGCTCGGCTAGTTCTAGGGGTGCCATCTTATAAGGTCTTCTAGCAATCGGAACGGTTCCTGGAATGAGGTCTATTACGAACTCAACATCCCTGTCAGGTGGAACACCTGGCAATTCCTCTGGGAAGACATCCGGGAAGTCACAGACTACCGGAACGTCCTCAAGGTCTGGCAAAGGGCTGGCGTTAAGAGAATATAATTGTCGCTTGGCTATTCGGGTCAAGACATTGACTATCTTCCCCGAAGGATGGGTGAGTTGAACAGTCCTAGAGGAGCAATCAATTTTGGCATGATGAGCTGACATCCAGTCCATACCCAAAATGATATTAATATCTGAAAATTTAAGGGCTATCAAAGAGGCAAGGAAAACAAGTCTGTCGACTTGGATTTCATTTCCATGGCTTACTCTAGAAGTTTGCCATTTGGATCCCGGAGTTTGAATTACCATAGAGGTTGGCATATCACCGAATGCGACGTTATGCAAACGAGCATAATTCTCAGATATAAAAGAATGAGAGGCTCCTGTATCGAAAAGAACAGATGCCGGGTGGCAATTAACAAGAAGCGTACCGAGAACGA
>NW_025284535.1:0-1154 GCF_018294505.1 Triticum aestivum
GGTGACGATGATGATCATGGAGCCCCGAAGATGAAGATCAAAAGGAGCAAAATGATATTGGCCATATCATGTCACTATTTGATTGCATGTGATGTTTATCATGTTTATGCATCTTGTTTGCTTAGGACGACGGTAGTAAATAAGATGATCCCTTACAAAATTTCAAGAAGTGTTCTCCCCTAACTGTGCACCGTTGCTACAGTTCGTCGCTTCTAAGCACCACGTGATGATCGGGTGTGATGGATTCTTACGTTCACATACAACGGGTGTAAGACAGTTTTACACAGCGAAAACACTTAGGGTTAACTTGACGAGCCTAGCATGTGCAGACATGGCCTCGGAACACGGAGACCGAAAGGTCGAGCATGAGTCGTATGGTAGATACGATCAACATGAAGATGTTCACCGATGATGACTAGTCCGTCTCACGTGATGATCGGACACGGCCTGGTTAACTCGGATCATGTGATCACTTAGATGACCAGAGGGATGTCTATCTAAGTGGGAGTTCATAAGATGAACTTAATTATCCTGAACATAGTCAAAAGACCTTTTGCAAATTATGTCGTAAGCTCGCGCTTTAGTTCCACTGTTTAGATATGTTCCTAGAGAAAATATAGTTGAAAGTTGATAGTAGCGATTATGCGATCAGTAGAAAGCTTATGTCCTTAATGCACCGCTCAGTGTGTTGAACCCCAACGTCGTTTGTCGATGTTGCGAACATCGGACATACACGTTTTGATAACTACGTGATAGTTCAATTAAATGGTTTAAGTAGAGGCACCAAAGACGTTTTCGAAACGTCGTGGAACATATGAGATGTTTCGAGGGCTGAAATTGGGATTTCAGGCTCGTGCCCACGTCAAGAGGTATAAGACCTCCGACGATTTTCTTAGCCTGCAAACTAAGGGAGAAAAGCTCAATCGTTGAGCTTGTGCTCAGATTGTCTGAGCACAACAATCACTTGAATCGAGTGGGAGTTGATCCTCCAGATGAGATAGTGATGTTTCCCCAAAGTCATTGCCACCAAGCTGCTAGAGCTTCGTGATTAACTATAACATATCAGGGATAGATATGATGATCCTTGAAATATTCATGATGTTTGACACCGCGAAAGTAGAAATCAAGAAGGAGCATCAATTGTTGATGGTTGG
>NW_025284536.1:0-1154 GCF_018294505.1 Triticum aestivum
AAGTCAAGCTAAACTGAATCGTAGACATGCTAAATGGGTTGAATTCATTGAAACTTTCCCTTATGTCATTAAACACAAGAAGGGTAAAGAAAATGTTATTGCTGATGCATTGTCTCGTCGCTATACTATGCTTTCACAACTTGACTTCAAAATATTTGGTTTGGAGACCATCAAAGATCAATATGTGCATGATGCTGATTTTAAAGATGTATTGCAGAATTGTAAAGAAGGAAGAACCTGGAACAAGTTTGTCGTTAATGATGGATTTGTGTTCCGTGCTAACAAGCTATGCATTCCAGCTAGCTCTCTTCGTCTTTTGTTGTTACAGGAGGCGCATGGAGGAGGATTAATGGGACACTTTGGCGTGAAGAAGACGGAGGACGTACTTGCTACACATTTCTTTTGGCCAAAGATGAGACGGGATGTTGAGCGTTTTGTTGCTCGCTGCACTACATGTCAAAAAGCTAAGTCACGACTCAATCCTCATGGTTTATATATGCCTTTGCCTGTACCTAGTGTTCCTTGGGAGGATATATCTATGGACTTTGTTTTAGGTTTACCTCGAACAAAGAAGGGGAGGGATAGCATATTTGTTGTCGTGGATAGATTCTCGAAAATGGCACACTTTATACCATGTCATAAAAGCGATGATGCTGTTAATGTTGTTGATTTGTTCTTTCGTGAAATTATTCGCTTGCATGGCGTGCCAAATACTATTGTTTCCGATCGTGATACTAAATTTCTTAGCCACTTTTGGAGATGTTTATGGGCTAAGTTGGGGACTAAACTGCTTTTTAGTACTACTTGTCACCCCCAAACTGATGGACAAACTGAAGTAGTCAATAGAACATTGTCTACTATGCTTAGGGCTGTTTTGAAGAATAATAAGAAAATGTGGGAAGAATGCTTGCCTCATATTGAGTTTGCTTATAATCGTTCATTGCATTCTACTACTAAGATGTGCCCTTTTGAAATTGTGTATGGTTTCCTACCTCGTGCACCTATTGATTTGTTGCCTCTTCCATCTTCGGAGAAGGTTAATTTTGATGCTAAACAACGTGCTGAATTGATCTTAAAAATGCATGAGTTAACTAAGGAAAACATTGAGCGTATGAATGCTAAATATAAACTTGCTGGAGATAAGGGTAGAAAAC
>NW_025284537.1:0-1154 GCF_018294505.1 Triticum aestivum
TATGTTTGGCACGCATAGCCTTTCTCCGTACCATAATATTCCTTCATTGTCTATGACGAATTCCGAGGCCTTGCCCATACTCAACTTCCTTTTAATTCCTTCAATGCTGGGGTGACCGGACTGAGCCTCTTTAATTTTCTCCACAAGGTGTGGTTGTATTTCCAAGTTTGATATGGTGCCTTCTGCTACCATTATCAAGTTGAGCTTGACAAATTCTTGATGGAATTCGGGCCTCAAGCTGTGCAGATAGTTCCCGTCGGAGCTGGGGTTCCGACTCAGGGCATCGGCCACTACGTTTGCTTTCCCTGGATGGTAATGGATACCAACATCATAATCCTTTACCAATTCCAACCAGCGGCGTTGTCGTAAATTTAGTTCTGGCTGCGTAAAAATGTATTTGAGGCTTTTGTGATCCGTATATATCTCACATCGATTCCCAAGTAGAAAATGCCTCCATTCCTTGAGTGCATGAATAACTGCTGCCAATTCTAAATCATGAGTGGGATAATTTTCCTCGTGTTTGCGAAGTTGCCTTGAAGCGTAGGCGACAACCTTGCCTTCTTGCATCAACACGCATCTGAGACCCTTTCTGGATGCGTCACAAAATACTTCAAAATTCTTGTGTAGATCGGGTACAATTAATACTGGTGTTGTTGTCAATTTCCGCTTTAGCTCTTGGAAACTTTTCTCGCAGGCTTCTGTCCATTCAAACTTCTTATCTTTCTTGAGTAACTGTGTCATAGGCTTGGATATGGTGGAAAATCCTTCAATAAATCTGCGGTAATATCCTGCCATTCCCAAGAAACTTCGTATGTCTGTTACGCTGGCTGGTGACTTCCAGTCAAGTACGGCCTTGACTTTCTCTGGGTCCACTGCTATACCGTCTTGAGTCAGCACGTGGCCTAGAAAACCTACTTGTCTTAGCCAAAATTCGCACTTGCTGAACTTGGCATACAATTGGTGTTTCCTTAGCTCTCCTAGTACAATCCTGAGATGTTCTGCGTGCTCTTCTGGTGTTTTGGAGTATACCAGAATATCGTCGATGAATACTACGACGAATTTGTCCATAAACTTCATAAATACTTTGTTCATGAGGTGAACAAAATATGCCGGGGCGTTAGTTAATCCAAATGGCATCACTGTGAACTCGTACA
>NW_025284538.1:0-1154 GCF_018294505.1 Triticum aestivum
TGGTGCAGTTGAAGTAGAAGATGCACGTGGTGTCCATGATGAAGGTCGGCCTGCAGAAAAGTTAGTTCGCCCCAATGCTTGTCGATCCTGCACTTCACGTTCAGCTTTACAAGCAAGATGGAATAAACGAGTGATATTAGTATACTCCTTATAGTCTAGAATGGTCTGAATCTCTCTATTTAATCCACCCAGAAAACGTGCAAGCATAGCTTCATTCTCCTCAACAATACCACATCTAATCATGCCAGTTTGTAATTCCTGATAATATTCTTCTACAGAATTTTTTCCTTGTCTTAAACGCTGTAATTTTTGAAGCAATTCACGTTGATAATATGGTGGAACCCAACGCGTACGCATAGCAGTTTTCAAAGCAGCCCAAGTAGTTGGAATAGGATATAATCTACAATGTTCAGACCACCATACACATGCAAAACTAGTGAAAGCACAAACAGCAGCAGCAACTCGTCTCTCCTCAGGGTATTGTAAACATGTAAATCGTTGTTCAGTTTCTAACTCCCAAGTAAGATATATATCAGGAACATATCTACCCTCAAATGGTGGAATATTCAATTTCAGTTTAGGAATATGGACATCATCTCGTACCTGAGGTGGTGGTGGTGCAGGCCTACCATTACGAATATATACCTGAGGTCGACCTGCTGGTGGTGGTGCTGGTGGCTGCTCGTAGATCTGATTTTGATCAACCTCATCGTCATAATCGCCCGCATACTCATCATCCTCCTGGGTACCAGCAACAGCAGTAGCAGGAGCCACAGAAGTATCAACAGCAGCACCAACAGTTTGGCCAAATGCAAGAGGAACACGGCTCGCTCGGCGAAGGTCTGCTTCGCGACGTGGAGGTAGTCGTTGTTGTTGTTGTTGGAGAGGTGCGTTAGGTGCAGCGGGTGGTGGTGGTGGAAGACGCGCGAGCAATTCATTAAATCTGTTATCGAGCTTTGTTTCGAACGTCTTCTCAAGGCCAGTGATCTTCTCCATGGCCTCTTCAAAATTGTTCAGCACATCTTGCACCTGTTCAGTCATCATTTGCTGAAACTTATCATGAAGCTCCTTGTTCGATAAATTCTCCCAGTCAATCTCGTCGGCTTGTGATCCTGGCATGGTTAGCAGCAATAGAAACACACAAGAATATGATC
>NW_025284539.1:0-1154 GCF_018294505.1 Triticum aestivum
CGGTTTACCGGAGTCCTGCTAGCCCAGTGCTACAGCCCGGACCCACTTGCTGATGACCGACACGTTCGAAGCTGGGTCATGGATGCCTGTCCCTGTAAGTCTGTGCCACTTTGGGTTTACGACTAGTCATGTCAGCCCGGGCTCTTTATCATATGGATGCTAGCGACACTATCATATACGTGAGCCAAAAGGCGCAAACGGTCCCGGGCAAAGGTAAGGCGACACCCGTGGGAATACCGTGCGTGAGGCCGCAAAGTGATATGAAGTGTTACCGGCTAGATCGATGTGACATCGAGTCGGGGTCCTGACAGCGTTGGCATCAGAGCCGGACTGCCTGTAGGTTCTCCAAGCCAAACTGGTCGATGTTGAGTCTAGAAATTCTTTAGTTATATGTAGGGGAATTGTTTGTGGGATGGAACGTAAGGCTCTTTTTACTCCTTATACCTTATGACATTCTGATCTGAGTCAGTCCATTCTTCCACCGGGGGTTAAGGAATTAGGATCTGCTCTCTCTATCAGGATCACGAGTTACTAATCAGTAGTACCTTATAAGTTTGATGGTTACAAGCCTAGTCCAGTTCTACTACCACATTATGTTGTAAGAATGGTTTCAAGACTTGATATGATGATGTTGAGTGTGTACGAAATCCTTTGTCAAATGTCTCAATATCCTTTTTGAGCATTTACAGCTGTTATGCTGCCGAAATTTTGCTAGAAATTCTAATGCCCTTGCATTATGATTATCCTTTCAGATGGCCAATCGCGACCTCAATCAAGTGGTTCGCCTGACTCGATGCCTAGATGTACCCGGCCATACTGCTAAGTTGGTCAGGGTAATGACTGAGGCTGGATACCGCTGGTATCCTGAGTACACGGTCGAAGAGCAATTCCGAGATTTTAATCAAAGCCAGTATCTCTGCACTGTCAGGATATTTCCATCTTATCCTGGATCCACTGAGCCTCTTCACTGCTCCTATGGACTCGGGGTTACTATCGAGATGGCTGTGCAGGATGCCGCCTACTCTATGATGACCATTATGCGAGTCAGATCTGGTCTATTTCGGGACTCTGACTTCCGGTATATGCCAGGATCACTTCCGGGAGCACAAGGATATTTTCAGGCTATATATGCTGACTCCACTCAGGAGGATTCA
>NW_025284540.1:0-1154 GCF_018294505.1 Triticum aestivum
ATGTTATATTTCTTTGCTAATTTGGGTTGTTTAGGCTTCCATAGTATGCTAGGGTTAGGGTTATGTGTGTTTGATGTTGGTGTTAGGGTTATGTTGGTGTTAGGGTTGTGGTTATTGTTATGTGGGGGTTAGGGTTATTAATTCATATATATGTTAGGGCATATGTGTGCAAATATTTTTCTTAAGTATTTACTTGATATATGTGTGTTTTTGATTATTGTAGGGATGGGGAGAACATGTGTTTATGTTCATCATGTGGATAAAGAGGCCTTTTTGAAAGGCAATGTTGAGACGGACCCGGATGAGCTTGACATGGTGTTTGAGAGTAGTCCTAGCTATGCGGAGCTTTTGAAACAAGTGAGGAAAGATTTGAATTGGATGGACCCAAGTGACGTTGTTGAGTTCGAGGGAAGGCATAATGTTGGTTTAGGAATGCACATCCGTTGGAAGACAATGTGTGTGAACTCCGAGCAACGTTGGGTTGCATACAAGGAGACGGTTGCCGAATCTCTAGACAAGGCTCTTGAGTTATTTGCCTCCAAGAAGGTTGAGTCTACTTTGAATTTAGACTTGAACCGGAACCCCTCCCCGTTGGTTGCTAGCACTCCCCCACCCATGAACCAAGATCAAATGAGTGAACCTCAATTCATGCAAGAAGATTGGCCAACATTGAGCCCGACTCCAAACAACCAAAATGAAGGTTTTGAAGAGGAGAATGATGAGTACGAGGAGGATGACAACGAAGTTGACCTCCATGACAACAATGTGGGTGATCTCGACCAATATCATGTGCAAGAGACAATGGACCAATCCATCCCTTTTTCCCGTGCATATGCATCGGACTCGGATGACGATGGTCCTGATGAAGAAGTTGATGAGGAGGGGTTCACACCAAAGGAGGCCGAAGCATTCAAGAAGGTATTCGGGCGGGATCACAAGACACCATTGTTCAAGGATCTTAGTCTCGCGGATGAAGCCGTTGTGGATGGTGGAAAATGCATATCTCTTGGAGCTAGGCCAAGTTCTCACCGTGATTTGGAAGACGGCAAGAACGGGATATATCCCGGTTGTGAGTTTCAATCCTTCTTGGAATTGAAGATGTGGCTCGACAACTACTCGGTTACACATTATCGTCCACATAAAGTGGCCAACTC
>NW_025284541.1:0-1154 GCF_018294505.1 Triticum aestivum
AATGATTATGTCAGTAATGAGAGTGGTGTGGTGAACACGATTTGGTAAAGGTATCGATGAGAGGCCATGTAGGAGTACATGGTGGGTTGTTTCATTGAAGCCGACCTTAAGCACTGAGATCTGTATGTGTGATTTAAGATACAGCTACTACCATGCATTGGGCCCTGAAATATGACCCCGCTCGACTTCTTATTCACCCTAGCTCTCTGTCCAGGAGTTGCAAGTAGTTTCTGGTGTTTGTAGCCTACTGGAGGCCGTGGACAGCGCTGACCATAGGGGTGGGCTGTGATGCGGTAGGTACGTGGCCGGGTGTACCGAATACCCGTTAGGTATCTCGGGAACCCTGTTCACATCGTTCGGGGCCGTATGGGAAACCTCGGCCGGACTCCCTGCGGATGGAACCTGGATAGGCGATAAACCTGGACTAGAGGCTTAGGTGTTTAGGTAGGTCGTGGTCTACACCCACGTCGGCTTTTGCTTGAAGTCTGCCGAGCACATGTCGTGTGCAGACGCTAAGTGGTGGAAACATGTATGAAGAAGTACACCCCTACAGGGTTATCATGATCTATTCGAATAGCCGCGTCCGCGGTTAAGGACTACTTGGTTGCCTATACAGTTCATAGACAAGTAAATGGAAATTGCTAAAAGCCTCAAGATAAGTGTGAGTGCCGCGGATGGCTCTTTCGTAGGAAGGCGGAGGTGGATCCTCGGTAGTGTATTGAATTGGTGAGTAGTGGACTCGTGTGCGCAAAACCATTTCAAGTTGGAGTCTCGTAGGTTAGCCTAGCCAAGAGTCAAAGCTGGCTTGCTGCAACAACTCCACCAACCCTTCTTGATAATATGCATGTATGTAGGATCTGATGTAAGTCTTGCTGAGTACCTTTGTACTCATGTTGCTATAATTTACATTTTACAGAAGACGCTGCAACCCCTTCTGATGGGTTCTACGTAGACGTTGACATCAACGAGTAGGCTAAAGGCCCAGGTGGTGATCCTGAGCTTGTGAAGGACCATGTAGTATAGCTAGGCTTTCCAAGCCTCTTTTATTTTACTAGTTGTCTGTACTCAGACAAGTTACTTCCGCTGCTGGTTTGTATGACTGTATGACTTGAATGCTGGGTCGTGAGACCCGTACCTTTGTGTATGATATGTAT
>NW_025284542.1:0-1154 GCF_018294505.1 Triticum aestivum
GGGGCGCAGCCTTGCCCCTTCCTTCAAGGAAGGGTGCGGCCAGGGGGGAGTCCTTCCCCCCCAAGGCACCTCGGAGGTGCCTTCCCCCTTTAGGACTCTCCCTTCTTTCTTATCTCTTGCGCATGGGCCTCTTGGGGCTGGTGCCCTTGGCCCATATAGGCCAAGGCGCACCCCTTACAGCCCATGTGGCCCCCCGGGGCTGGTGGACCCCCTTGGTGGACCCCCGGACCCCTTTCGGCACTCCCGGTACAATACCGATAAAGCGCGAAACTTTTCCGGCGACCAAAATAAGACTTCCCATATATAAATCTTTACCTCCGGACCATTCCGGAACCTCTCGTGACGTCCGGGATCTCATCCGGGACTCCGAACAACTTTCGGGTTTCCGCATACATATATCTCTACAACCCTAGCGTCACCGGACCTTAAGTGTGTGGACCCTACGGGTTCGGGAGACATGCAGACATGACCGAGACGCCTCTCTGGTCAATAACCAACAGCGGGATCTGGATACCCATGTTGGCTCCCACATGTTCCACGATGATATCATCGGATGAACCACGGTGTCGAGGATTCAATCAATCCGTATGCAATTCCCTTTGTCAATCGGTATGTTACTTGCCCGAGATTCGATCGTCGGTATCCCAATACCTTGTTCAATATCGTTACCGGCAAGTCTCTTTACTCGTACCGCAATGCATGATCCCATGACTAACGCCTTAGTCACATTGAGCTCATTATGATGATGCATTACCGAGTGGGCCCAGAGATACCTCTCCGTCACACGGAGTGACAAATCCCAGTCTCGATCCGTGCCAACCCAACAGACACTTTCGGAGATACCCGTAATGCACCTTTATAGTCACCCAGTTACGTTGTGACGTTTGGCACACCCAAAGCACTCCTACGGTATCCGGGAGTTGCACGATCTCATGGTCTAAGGAAAAGATACTTGACATTGGAAAAGCTCTAGCAAACGAAACTACACGATCTTTTATGCTATGCTTAAGTTGGGTCTTGTCCATCACATCATTCTCCTAATGATGTGATCCCGTTATCAATGACATCCAATGTCCATAGTCAGGAAACCATGACTATCTGTTGATCAACGAGCTAGTCAACTAGAGGCTTACTAGGGACAGGTTGTGGTCTAT
>NW_025284543.1:0-1154 GCF_018294505.1 Triticum aestivum
TTTTGGAGATGTTTATGGGCTAAGTTGGGGACTAAACTGCTTTTTAGTACTACTTGTCACCCCCAAACTGATGGACAAACTGAAGTAGTCAATAGAACGTTGTCTACTATGCTTAGGGCTGTTTTGAAGAATAATAAGAAAATGTTGGAGGAATGCTTGCCTCATATTGAATTTGCTTATAATCGTTCATTGCATTCTACTACTAAGATGTGCCCTTTTGAAGTTGTGTATGGTTTCCTACCTCGTGCACCTATTGATTTGTTGCCTCTTCCATCTTCGGAGAAGGTTAATTTTGATGCTAAACAACGTGCTGAATTGATTTTAAAAATGCATGAGTTAACTAAGGAAAACATTGAGCGTATGAATGCTAAATATAAACTTGCTGGAGATAAGGATAGAAAACATGTTGTGTTTGCACCTGGAGATCTTGTTTGGTTACATTTGCGTAAGGATAGATTTCCTGATTTGTGCAAATCAAAGTTAATGCCACGTGCTGATGGTCCCTTTAAGGTGTTAGAGAAAATAAATGATAATGCATATAAACTTGAGCTGCCTGCAGATTTTGGGGTTAGTCCCACTTTTAACATTGCAGATTTGAAGCCTTATTTGGGTGAGGAAGATGAACTTCCGTCGAGGACGACTTCATTTCAAGAAGGGGAGGATGATGAGGACATCAATACAATTGTTACACCCACAGCCCCTGCTGCTATACATACTGGACCAATTGCTAGAGCTCGTGCACGCCAACTAAATTACCAGGTACTTTCGTTTCTTGGTAATGATTCTAATGTTCATGAGAATATGATGCTGCCTAAATTGGATACATTTGTTTTGCTTACAAATGAAGGGCCTAGCTTGGAGAAGGATGAACATTGGAGCAAGAACAAGCATGAAGATGATGGCATGCGCAAGGGGAACAAGAACGGAGTTACAAGTGATGATTTCAGGACTTTGAAGCCACCATAATGGGTGCATGAAGCCTTGGACGAAATATACAAGATGCCACTTCATAAATTTCGTCCCGAGGCTATTTTAGGTGCTGCGTCACCTTATTATTGGGCCAGGCCCATGTAATTTCGAAATACATAAGTATAGGCTATTTTTAGAGTCCGTATGTGTGGGGAAACAAGAGATAGGGTTGATTTCGGACCCCT
>NW_025284544.1:0-1154 GCF_018294505.1 Triticum aestivum
GGAATGTTGGGGAACGTAGCAGAAATTCAAAATTTTCCTACGTGTCACCAAGATCTATCTATGGAGAGACCAGCAACGAGTAGAAAGAGAGTGCATCTACATACCCTTGTAGATCGCTAAGCGGAAGCGTTCAAGTGAACGGGGTTGATGGAGTCGTACTCGTCGTGATTCAAATCACCGATGATCCTAGTGCCGAACGGACGGCACCTCCGCGTTCAACACACGTACAGCCCGGTGACGTCTCCCACGCCTTGATCCAGAAAGGAGAGAGGGAGAGGTTGAGGAAGACTCCATCCAACAGCAGCACAACGGCGTGGTGGTGGTGGAGGAGCGTGGCAATCCAGCAGGGCTTCGCCAAGCACCATGGGAGAGGAGGAGTAGGGAGAGAGGTAGGGCTGTGCCAGAACTTCGTGTGTAGCTCCCATGCGCCTCCCCACTATATATAGGGGTGGAGGGGCTGGTTTCTTGCCCTCCAAGTCCATTGGGGCGTTGGCCAAGGTGGGAGGAAAGAAATCTCATTATTTCCTTCCCCACCGATTGTTATCCCCCCTTTTTAGGGATCTTGATCTTATCCCTTCGGGATATGATCTTATTCCTTCTAAGGGGGGATCTTGGTGCGCCTTGACCAGGGGTGTGGGGCCTTGCCCCCACTACCCACGTCCATGTGGGTCCCCCCATGCAGGTGGGCCCATTCCGGAACCTTCTAGAACCTTCCCGGTACAATACCGAAAAATCCCGAACATTTTCCGGTGGCCAAAATAGGACTTCCCATATATAAATCTTTACCTCCGGACCATTCCGGAACTCCTCGTGACGTCCGGGATCTCATCCGGGACTCCGAACAACATTCGGTAACCACATACAAACTTCCTTTATAACCCTAGCGTCATCGAACCTTAAGTGTGTAGACCCTACGGGTTCGGGAGACATGTAGACATGACCGAGACGTTCTCCGGTCAATAACCAACAGCGGGATCTGGATACCCATGATGGCTCCCACATGTTCCACGATGATCTCATCAGATGAACCACGATGTCAAGGACTTAATCAATCCTGTATTCAATTCCCTTTGTCTATCGGTATGTTACTTGCCCGAGATTCGATCGTCGGTATCCAATACCTTGTTCAATCTCGTTACCGGCAAGTCACTTTA
>NW_025284545.1:0-1154 GCF_018294505.1 Triticum aestivum
CTTGAAGGTTTGACAAAAGGTTTGATACATCATTCAGTTCATCGACCAAATACAAACTTTGGTACAATAAATTATTACACATCAATTCTTCCCTTGTGTCCCTGCTTGCTTACGATTGTGCCGTATCCATGGAGCATCCTCATCATTTAACTTAATGCTTGGGTCAGTGTTCACTTTGAAGGGCGGAATTTCACCAAACATATTATAATCTTCTGACATGTCTGTCTTGTCCTCCACTCCCACGATGTTTCTTTTCCCTGAAAGAACAATGTGGCGCTTTGGATCATCGCATGATGTACTGATCGTTTTCTTATCTTTCCGTTTCCTCGGTTTGCTACTCATGTCCTTCAAATAAAAAACCTGAGCGACATCTTTGGCAAGGACGAATGGTTCGTCAAGGTAACCAAGATTGTTGAAATCCACCATTGTCATTCCGTATTGCTCGTCCACCTTTACCCCACCTCCTGTTAGCTTGAACCATTTGCACCGGAACAAAGGGACCTTAAAGGAGGGTCCATAGTCAAGTTCCCATATCTCATCTATGTAACCATAATATGTGACCTTTTGCCCATTCTCGGTTGCTGCATCAAAGCGGACACCACTATTTTGGTTGGTGCTCTTTTTATCTTGGGCGATGGTGTAAAATGTATTCCCATTTATCTCGTACCCTTGGAAAGTCGTTATAGTCGAAGATGGTTTCTTGGCTAACATGTACAGCTGATCTCCAACATCATTGTCATTCATTAAATGTTTTCGCAACCAACTGCCGAAAGTCTCCATGTGGGCCTTTCTAATCCAGGATTCAGGCTTCCCCGGGTTGTCCGAGCGTAAAATATTCTTGTGTTGCTCGAAGTACGGAGCCACCAAGCTGGAATTTTGCAGAACTGTGTGGTGTGCTTCAGTCATAGAATGACCGTCCATACATATTGTGGATTCCCTTCCGATCTTGCCTTTTCCACTTAGTCTCCCCTCGTGCCGCGATTGAGGAATACCAATCGGCTTAAGGTCAGGAACATAGTCAATACAGAACTCAATTACCTCCTCATTTCCATAGCCCTTGACGATGCTTCCTTCTGGCCTAGCACGGTTACGAACATATTTCTTTAATACTCCCATGAACCTCTCAAAGGGGAACATATTGTGTAGAAATACAG
>NW_025284546.1:0-1154 GCF_018294505.1 Triticum aestivum
GCGTCGGGTCCACACGGAGTGGATGTAGCTGTGGGTTTGGCCCGGATGTTGTTCCAAAGTGTTCCTCTGGGCCGACCTAACACAACCGGGTGGAGAGGTCCACTGGTCAAAGCCCGTCCGTGCAAAGTCAAAGGGCTAGATCCCGTGGTCAAACGCTACAGGGTTAGCCGGGACGGGGGCCCTGGGGGGTAGCAATGCCACCGGAGCGTCGTACCGGGCCCTCATACATGCGGGGTGGTGTTGTGGCATGTCCGAAGAGGCGGCACGCGTCTCCGGGTTGTGGCCCCCCTCACGGACGGCAATGAAACGGTAGTAGACGTTCTGCGGTAATGATGCAACGTGAATATTATTAAATACTTGGAGCACGATAAAATCATGAGTTTTTTACACAACGTGGGCACATGTGCTATAGGACTGATGGTAATTTTTCATAATTTTTTGTGATGGAGAAGTATCTGAACACTTCCCTCTACGCGGATTGCTCTTCGCACGTCTATGACTGTGGCCGGCGGCCTCCGGGGGCTAGCATACCGTCAAATCTTGCGTAGGCGGCCTCTCACAAATCTGGAAGTGTTGAGGCGGTTGCAAACGCCCAGCATGCGTCTCCGGGGTGTGCCCCCCCCCCTCACGGACGCCGCCGCCGCCGGCACCTGGAGGGGGGAAACGGACGCGTGGGGTCTACACGGAGTGGATGTAGCTGTGGGTTTGGCCCGGATGTTGCTCTAAAGTGTTCCTCTGGGCCGACCTAACACAACCGGGTGGAGAGGTCCACTGGTCAAAGCCCGTCCGTGCAAAGTCAAAGGGCTAGATCCCGTGGTCAAACGCTACAGGGTTAGCCGGGACGGGGGCCCTGGGGGGTAGCAATGCCACCGGAGCGTCGTACCGGGCCCTCATACATGCGGGGTGGTGTTGTGGCATGTCCGAAGAGGCGGCACGCGTCTCCGGGTTGTGGCCCCCCTCACGGACGGCAATGAAACGGTAGTAGACGTTCTGCGGTAACGATGCAGCGTGAATATTATTAAATACTTGGAGCGCGATAAAATCATGAGTTTTTTACACAACGTGGGCACATGTGCTATAGGACTGATGGTAATTTTTCATAATTTTTTGTGATGGAGAAGTATCTGAACACTTCCCTCTACGCGGATTGCTCT
>NW_025284547.1:0-1154 GCF_018294505.1 Triticum aestivum
GAGCTCCTGCACCTCGTCGCCAACCCCCTCACCGAGCCACGTGACCGGAAGGGCCCCGAGCAGCCGCCATCGTCATCATCTCCGAGCTTCGGCCCCGGTGCCGTCTCCGTCGAATTCGGCCACTCCGGCGCGCCCCCGAGCCCACTGACCCTCCCTACAGCTCCGCGGTGAGCCTCCGTGCAGAACCCCTCTCTCTCCCCTCGCGTTTGCGAGCTCTAGGCCATAGCCCGTCGCGGCCGAACTCCGGCCGCCGCTGACCATGTCGCCGCCGTGGCCTGAGCTCGAACGGGTCGCGCCCGTGCATCTCACCGAGCTTGTGGTGACTCCAGGAGGCTGCGCAATGCTTTACCTCACTCGCCCGTGCTCCACAACGCCGTTTTCGCCGAGGCCCGAACTCCGGCGCCGCCTCGGGCTCCATTCCGGCGAACCCCGGCCACCCCCGCACCTTCCGTTGGCCCCCCTAGATGCGCACGGGCACGGGCTACCTTCTGGTGCCCTTCGCGCGTCCAGCCGCCGCCCGTAGCGCAACCCCGGTGAACTTCCGCCGTGTTTCGGGTCGCCGCCGGCCGAACTCCGGTGGCCAGTGACGTGGCGCTGTCATTAGCACTAATGACCCTGTTAAACTAACCCCGTGACGCTGACAGTGGGCCCTGTAGCGGGTCAAAGCCCGGGTCAACGCGGGATTAGTCCCTGTGTCACTGACGTGTGGACCCCACACGTTAGGTTTGACCTGGCCCCCCGTTGACCTGTTGAGGTCAGCATGAGGTCATGCTGACGCCATAATTCATTTTCTGGAATTATTTTAATTCTAAATATTCAGGAAATTTCAGAAAATGCCTAAAACTTCCAAAATTCATAGAAAATTAACCGTAACTCCAAATTAAATAATTTATATATGAAAAATTATCAGAAAAATTCAAGGAATCCATCTGTACCATTTTCATGCATGTTAGAACAACTTATCACTACTGTTTAGAGCAAATGAAGTGAATGACATTTAAATAATCACATATGGAGTTTGAATTTGAATCTTGTATTCAAACCAACTTCATTTAATCTGTTGCTAGTTGCATTAGCTCAAAACACATTCATATTGCCATGTCATGAGCATGCATCATATTGTGCATTGCATTGATTGTATTTCTTCTTTGTTG
>NW_025284548.1:0-1154 GCF_018294505.1 Triticum aestivum
CTTCTTATTCACCCTAGTTCTCCGTCCAGGAGTTGCAAGTAGTTTCTGGTGTTTGTAGCCTACTGGAGGCCGTGGACAGCGCTGACCGTAGGGGTGGGCTGTGATGCGGTAGGTACGTGGCCGGGTGTACCGAATACCCGTTAGGTATCTCGGGAACCCTGTTCACATCGTTCGGGGCCGTATGGGAAACCTCGGCCGGACTCCCTGCGGATGGAACCTGAATAGGCGATAAACCTGGACCGGAGGCTTAGGTGATTAGGTAGGTCGTGGCCGACACCCACGTTGGGCTTCCGCTTGAAGGTTGCCGAGTACATGTCGTGTAAACGACGGTAAGTGGTGAGAGCGTGTATGAAGAAGTACCCCCTGCAGGGTTAACATGATCTATTCGAATAGCCGCGTCCGCGGTAAAGGACTACTTGGTTGCCTATACAGTTCATAGACAAGTAAATGGAAACTACTAAAAGCCTCAAGATAAGTGTGAGTGCCGAGGATGGCTCTTCCTTAGGAAGACGGAGGTGGATCCCCGGTAGTGTATTGAAGTGGTGAGTAGTGGACTCGTGTGCGCAAAACTATTTCAAATGGAGTATCGTAGGATAGCCTAGCCAAGAGTCAAAGCTGGCTTGCTGCAATAACTCCACCAACCCTTCTTGATACTATGCATGTATGTAGGATCTGATGTAAGTCTTGCTGAGTACCTTTGTACTCATGTTGCTATAATCTACATTTTTTACAGAAGACGCTGCAACCCCTTCTGATGGGTTCTATGTAGACGTTGACATCAACGAGTAGGCTATAGACCCAGGTGGTGACCCTGAGCTTGTGAAGGACCACATAGTATAGCCAGGCTTTCCAAGCCTCCTTTATTTTACTAGTTGTCTGTACTCAGACAAGTTACTTCCGCTGTTGGCTTGTATGATTGTATGACTTGTATGTTGGGTCGTGAGACCCGTACCTTTGTGTGTATGTTATGTATGGCTCACTGAGCCTTAAATAAAGTACTTGTGTCGTAGAGTCATGTTGTGATGCTTCGTTGTATTTGCACATATCGAGCATATTGTGTGTATGATTGAAATGCTTGGTATGTGTAGGATCTGACTATCTAGTTGTTTATCTTTAGTAGCCTCTCTTACCGGGAAATGTCTCCTAGTGTTACC
>NW_025284549.1:0-1154 GCF_018294505.1 Triticum aestivum
ACAATTAGAGGACGTCTAACTTGTTTTTGCAGGGTATGCTATGTGATGTGATATGGCCAAAAGGATGTGATGAATGATATATGTGATGTATGATATTGATCATGTTCTTGTAATAGGAATCACGACTTGCATGTCGATGAGTATGACAACCGGCAGGAGCCATAGGAGTTGTCTTAATTTATTGTATGACCTGCGTGTCAATGAAAAACGCCATGTAATTACTTTACTTTATTGCTAACCGTTAGCCATAGTAGTAGAAGTAATAGTTGGCGAGACAACTTCATGAAGACACGATGATGGAGATCATGATGATGGAGATCATGGTGTCATGCCGGTGACGAAGGTGATCATGCCGCGCCTCGAAGATGGAGATCAAAAGGCGCAAGATGATATTGGCTATATCATGTCACTTTATGATTTGCATGTGATGTTTGTCATGTTTACATCTTATTTGCTTAGAACGACGGTAGCATAAATAAGATGATCCCTCACTAAAATTTCAAGAGATGTGTTCCCCCTAACTGTGCACCGTTGCGAAGGTTCGTTGTTTCGAAGCACCACGTGATGATCGGGTGTGATAGATTCTAACGTTCGCATACAACGGGTGTTGACGAGCCTAGCATGTACAGACATGGCCTCGGAACACAAGCAAAACACTTAGGTTGACTTGACGAGCCTAGCATGTACAAACATGGCCTCGGAACACAAGAGACCGAAAGGTCGAACATGAGTCGTATAGTAGATACGATCAACATGGAGATGTTCACCGATGATGACTAGTCCGTCTCACATGATGATCGGACACGGCCTAGTCGATTCGGATCATGTATCACTTAGATGACTAGAGGGATGTCTATCTAAGTGGGAGTTCATTAAATAATCAGATGAACTTAATTATCATGAACATAGTCAAAAGGTCTTTGCAAATAATGTCGTAGCTTACGCTTTAGTTCTACTAAGATATGTTCCTAGAGAAAATTTAGTTGAAAGTTGATAGTAGCAATTATGCGGACTGGGTCCGTAAACTGAGGATTGTCCTCATTGCTGCACAGAAGGCTTATGTCCTTAATGCACCGCTCGGTGTGCTGAACCTCGAGCGTCGTCTGTAGATGTTACGAAACATCTGACATACACGTTTTGATGACTACGTGATA
>NW_025284550.1:0-1153 GCF_018294505.1 Triticum aestivum
CCCGATCTCATCCGAGACTCCAAACTCCTTCGGTACATCAAAACTCATAAACTCATAATATAACTGTCATCAAAACCTTAAGCGTGCGGACCCTACGGGTTCGAGAACAATGTAGACATGACCTAGAACTATTCTCGGTCAATAACCAATAGCGGAACCTGGATGCCCATATTGGTTCCTACATATTCTACGAAGATCTTTATCGGTCAAACCGCATAACAACATACGTTGTTCCCTTTGTCATCGGTATGTTACTTGCCCGAGATTTGATCGTCGGTATCCAATACCTAGTTTGCAAATGTGAATTTTGACTTTATTTGCAAAATCTCTCTAAAATTTGTAAAAATGGGCATAACTTTTGCATACTAACTCGGATGAAAAAGTTTTTTATATGAAAAATCATCTACTCGAAAAGTTACATCCAAATTTAACTGGGGGAACCCCGTTAAACATTTTCAAAATCCTCAAAAACCTAATAGAAAAAAAGTTACGGGTCATGTAAGATCTAGTGTGGGAAAAAATTGAAAAATATTCAAACAGTGGGCAAACTATGGTCAAACAATGGTCAAACTAATTATTCTAGAATATTAGTGTTACTAAATAATTCGGACCAGAGGGGGGCTGCGCGCCTCCTTCCTTTCGGCCTCTTTCCTCTATTCCCGTATGGCCCAATAAGGCCCATATACTCTCCGGCGAATTCCCGTAACTCTCCGGTACTCCGAAAAATACCCGAATCACTCGGAACCTTTCCGAACTCCGAATATAGTCGTCCAATATATCGATCTTTACGTCTCGACCATTTTGAGACTCCTCGTCATGTCCCCGATCTCATCCGAGACTCCAAACTCCTTCGGTACATCAAAACTCATAAACTCATAATATAACTGTCATCAAAACCTTAAGCGTGCGGACCCTACGGGTTCGAGAACAATGTAGACATGACCTAGAACTATTCTCGGTCAATAACCAATAGCGGAACCTGGATGCCCATATTGGTTCCTACATATTCTACGAAGATCTTTATCGGTCAAACCGCATAACAACATACGTTGTTCCCTTTGTCATCGGTATGTTACTTGCCCGAGATTTGATCGTCGGTATCCAATACCTAGTTTGCAAATGTGAATTTTGACTTTATTTGCAAAATCTCTCT
>NW_025284551.1:0-1153 GCF_018294505.1 Triticum aestivum
CAGGTCATACAAAAAATAAAGACAACTCCTATGGCTCCTGCCGGTTGTCATACTCATCGACATGCAAGTCGTGAATCCTATTACAAAGAACATGATCTCATACATCACAATTCATCATTCATCACAACTTCTGGCCATATCACATCACATGATCAATCGCTGCAAAAACAAGTTAGACGTCCTCTAATTGTTGCTGCATCTTTTACGTGGCTGCAATTGGGTTCTAGCAAGAACGTTTTCTTACCTACGAATCACCACAACGTGATTTTGTCAACTTCTATTTACCCTTCATAAGGGCCCTGTTCATCGATTCCGCTCCAACTAAAGTGGGAGAGACAGACACCCGCCAGCCACCTTATGCAACTAGTGCATGTCAGTCGGTGGAACCGGTCTCACGTAAGCGTACGTGTAAGGTTGGTCTGGGCCGCTTCATCCCACAATACCGTTGAGCAAGAAAAGACTAGTAGAGGCAAGTAAGATTACAAAATCCACGCCCACAACAAAATTGTGTTCTACTCGTGCAAAGAGAACTACGCATAGACCTAGCTCATGATGCCACTGTTGGGGAACGTTGCAGAAAATTATAATTTTTCCTACGGTTTCACCAAGATCCATCTATGAGTTCATCTAAGCAACGAGTCAAGGGAGAGAGTTTGCATCTACATACCACTTGTAGATCGCGTGTGGAAGCTTGCAAGGTGATGATGTAGTCGTACTCGACGTGATTTGAATCACCGATGACCAAGTGCTGAACGGACATCACCTCCGCGTTCAACACACGTATGGGACGGGAGACGTCTCCTCCTTCTTGATCCAGCAAGGGGGAAGGAGAGGTTGAGGAAGACAGCTCCACCGGCAGCACGACGGCGTGGTGATGGTGGAGAGGCAGTACTCCGACAGGGCTTCGCCAAGCACACAACGGAGGAGGAGAGGTGTTGGGGAGGGGAGGGCTGCGCCTTGGAGGGTGGTGCGGCTGCCCTCCCCTCACCCCTCTATTTATAAGGGGAAGGGAGAAGGGGGCCGGCCCCCTAGAACCCATCTAGGGGGGGGGTGCGGCGGCCTAGGGGAGAGGGGAGAGGGTGGCTTGCCCCCCAAGCAAGGGGGGCGCCCCCTCTAGGGTTCCCCCTCAACCCTAGGCGCATGGGCCCAAGGG
>NW_025284552.1:0-1153 GCF_018294505.1 Triticum aestivum
GGTTCAATAACCTCATCAAGTCTCCACCATCCTCCCACTCAACTTTTCGAGAGAAACCTTTCCTCGAAAAAGGACCCGATTCAAGAAACAATCCCTATTGCTTTCGGATCTGAATTAGGAGGTATACCCAACTGTTTTTGGGTGTCCTATGAAGATGCATTTTATCTGCTTTGGGTTCGAGCTTATCAACCTGAAACCTTTTCACATAAGCGTCGCAGCCCCAAACTTTCAAGAAACGGCAACTTAGGTTTCTCCAAACCATAGTTCATACGGTGTCGTCTCAACGAAATTATGTGGTGCCCTATTTAAAGTGAATGTGGTTGTCTCTAATGCCTAACCCATGAACGATAGTGGTAACTCGATAAGAGACATCATGGTATGCACCATATCCAATAGGGTGCAACTATGACGTTTGGACACACCATCACACTATGGTGTTCCAGGCTGTATCAGTTATGAAACAATTTCCACAATGTCTTAATTCTGTGCCAAACTCGTGATTCAGATATTCATCTCTATGATCATATCATAGATCTTTTATCCTCTTGTCACGATGATCTTTCAACTTCACACTGAAATTACTTGAACCTTTCAATAATTCAGACTCGTGATTCATCAAGTAAATATACTCAACATCTACTCGAATCATCTGTGAAGTAAGAACATAACGATATTCACTGCATGCCTCAGCACTCATTGGACTGCACACATCAAAATGTGTTACTTCCAACAAGTTGCTCTCTTGTTCCATCTTACTGAAAACGAGGCTTTTCAGTCATCTTGCCCATGTGGTATGATTTGCATGTCCCAAGTGATTCAAAATCAAGTGAGTCAAAACGGTCCATTTGCATGGAGTTTCTTCATGCATATACACCAATAGACATGGTTCGCATGTCTCAAACTTTTCAAAAACGAGTGAGCCCAAAGATCCATCAATATGGAGCTTCTTCATGCGTTTTATACCGATATGACTTACGTGGCAGTGCCACAAGTAGGTGGTACTATCATTACTATCTTTTGGCATGAACATGTGTATCACTACGATCGAGATTTAATAAACCATTCATTTTAGGTGTAAGACCATTGAAGGTATTATTCAAATAAACAGAGTAACCATTATTCTCCTTAAATGAATAACCGTATTGCGATAGAC
>NW_025284553.1:0-1153 GCF_018294505.1 Triticum aestivum
ACCCCTGGTCAAGGCGCACCAAGATCCCACCTTAGAAGGAATAAGATCATATCCCGAAGGGATAAGATCAAGATCCCTAAAAAAGGGGGATAACAATCGGTGGGGAAGGGAAATGATGGGATTTCTTTCCCCCACCTTTGCCAACGCCCCAATGGACTTGGAGGGCAAGAAACCAGCCCCCTCCACCCCTATATATAGTGGGGAGGCGCATGGGAGCAGCACCCCAAGCCCTGGCGCCTCCCTCCCTCCCGTGACACCTCTTCCTCCCCGCTTGCGCTTGGCGAAGCCCTGCCGGGATCCCGCTACTTCCACCACCACGCCGTCGTGCTGCTGGATCTCCATCAACTTCTCCTCCCCCCTTGCTGGATCAAGAAGGAGGAGATGTCCCCGCTCCGTACGTGTGTTGAACGCGGAGGTGCCGTCCGTTCGGCGCTAAGATCATCGGTGATTTGGATCACGACGAGTACGACTCCCTCAACCCCGTTCTCTTGAACGCTTCCTCGCGCGATCTACAAGGGTATGTAGATGCACTCCCCTCTCTCTCGTTGCTAGATGACTCCATAGATTGATCTTGGTGATACGTAGAAAATTTTAAATTTCTGCTACGATCCCCATCAATTTCCACGATTGACGAACCCCGGGGTGCTTTTATGTGTCCGTCGTCAACACTCACAGGTTTGGCCAATTTTGACCCGTTTCATGGACTATTACTCACCGCTTTGGGGTCCTGAAGCGATTTTCGTAGTTGTTGAAACCCAAGGTGTACTTACGTGTTGGTCATCAACACTCGCAGTTTTGGCCGATTCTGGCCCGTTTCATGAACTATTACTCACCGTTTTGGGGTCCTGTTGGGGATATACCACGCGGTATGACCCGGCCGGAAGTATGACCCGGCCGGACTTGGCGGCTCACAGAGACCCGGCGAGTATTTGGTGACTTACTGATAACCCCAACGGCGGATCAGGCGGACGACAAGGCGCAAGGCCCAGGAGGCTGGCTTATACTCTGGTGGGCCGGCTTAAGGAGAAAGGGATGACGAATATTTCCTTTACAAGGAAGCAAGACCCAGACTTATATTCAACTTGTAAGAAAAGATAGACTAGTCTTAGTCCTACTAGGACTCCGCATGTAACCCGCCCCTCTAACTTATATA
>NW_025284554.1:0-1153 GCF_018294505.1 Triticum aestivum
TTTGCTGAAACTTATCATGAAGCTCCTTGTTCGATAAATTCTCCCAGTCAATCTCGTCGGCTTGTGATCCTGGCATGGTTAGCAGCAATAGAAACACACAAGAATATGATCCTACAGACTACGAACAAGTGGTGGTGGTGGGTGTCACAAATCCGTCAAGCAAATCTCAAATTCTTACCAGTTCTTACCCAGCAGCAGGCGGTGATCGGCAACCGTTGTAGTCAAAAACTCTCAAAGCTTGGATAGAGCGATTACCAGGGAGAGTCAAACGCACGACGTAGATGTATGTGGAGCTGGGAAGGCTTATACTATGGTAGCAAAAAGGGTCAGCAATAATCAATTCAGAGATGCAAAGTTGAATAAACGCTCAACGACGGTACTGTGCTGGTCCTAGGCTAGACTGTGCTAGAGACGCGAGCCTAGAACACTAACAAAATCACGGCGCGGCACGTAAACAAGGGAAAAGCACACTCTGGATTTTTTTTTCGCTCTTTTTTTTGCGCTCTTTTTTTTTTGCGCTGCTTTTTTTTTTGCGAAAATTCACTATAATGGCGAGTGTCTCAAAACTCTTCTTAGCTCAAACTGACAGGATGGGCACGAAATTTTTTCGACCAATTTTTTTTTTTGACTGCCCGGACCCAAAAACTGGAAACGGGTCAAAAAAAACTTCCTATAATGGCACCTGTCTCAAAACACTCAGAAACACCTAAAAATAGGATAGCCAGAAAAATTTTCGAAAAATGCGTTTTCGAAAAATTTTTGGGCCTAAACGGAGCGTGGCTACCCGACTCTTTTTTTTTTCCGAAACCTACTCCGGCAAGGAAACACGAATCGGAAACTAGATGGATCTCGAAAACAACCCTAATAAGCAAGGAACTCGGATTGGTGGTGGTATATGGCAGCGGTGGTGGTAGCGGTGGTAGTATATGGATATGGATCGGTGGTGGTATATGGACACGGATTGGTGGTGGTATATGGATACGGATTCGGAGCGGTGGCGGATAAGCGGTGGTGGTAGATGGCAGGGGCGATGATGATGGTGCGGCGGCGGCGTGACAACTTATGACCAGAACTCGAAACTCTAAAAGACTAGACTCTAAGACCAGCAACTAGACACGACGATGCAACCGCAAATTCAACAAAGCAAAACCCT
>NW_025284555.1:0-1153 GCF_018294505.1 Triticum aestivum
GCTCCAATGTTCATCCTTCTCCAAGATAGGCCCTTCATTTGTAAGCAAAACAAATGTATCCAATTTAGGCAGCATCATATTCTCATGAACATTAGAATCATTACCAAGAAACGAAAGTACCTGGTAATTTAGTTGGCGTGCACGAGCTCTAGTAATTGGTCCAGTATGTATAGCAGCAGGGGCTGTGGGTGTAACAATTGTATTGATGTCCTCATCATCCTCCCCTTCTTGAAATGAAGTCGTCCTCGACGGAAGTTCATCTTCCTCACCCAAATAAGGCTTCAAATCTGCAATGTTAAAAGTGGGACTAACCCCAAAATCTGCAGGCAGCTCAAGTTTATATGCATTATCATTTATTTTCTCTAACACCTTAAAGGGACCATCAGCACGTGGCATTAACTTTGATTTGCGCAAATCAGGAAATCTATCCTTACGCAAATGTAACCAAACAAGATCTCTAGGTGCAAACACAACATGTTTTCTACCCTTATCTCCAGCAAGTTTATATTTAACATTCATGCGCTCAATGTTTTCCTTAGTTAACTCATGCATTTTTAAAATCAATTCAGCACGTTGTTTAGCATCAAAATTAACCTTCTCCGAAGATGGAAGAGGCAACAAATCAATAGGTGCATGAGGTAGGAAACCATACACAACTTCAAAAGGGCACATCTTAGTAGTAGAATGCAATGAATGATTATAAGCAAATTCAATATGAGGCAAGCATTCCTCCCACATTTTCTTATTATTCTTCAAAACAGCCCTAAGCATAGTAGACAACGTTCTATTGACTACTTCAGTTTGTCCATCAGTTTGGGGGTGACAAGTAGTACTAAAAAGCAGTTTAGTCCCCAACTTAGCCCATAAACATCTCCAAACGTGGCTAAGAAATTTAGTATCACGATCTGAAACAATAGTATTTGGCACACCATGCAAGCGAATAATTTCACGAAAGAACAAATCAGCAACATTAACAGCATCATCGCTTTTATGACATGGTATAAAGTGTGCCATTTTCGAGAATCTATCCACGACAACAAATATGCTATCCCTCCCCTTCTTTGTTCGAGGTAAACCTAAAACAAAGTCCATAGATATATCCTCCCAAGGAACACTAGGTACAGGCAAAGGCATATATAAACCATGAGGATTG
>NW_025284556.1:0-1153 GCF_018294505.1 Triticum aestivum
GTTGAAAGGGATCTCCGGCGACGGCGAGCTCGGGCGAGGTCGGTGCGGCGGCTTCGAGGCACGCGAGCGCTCGGGGCTCGGCTAGCTCGAAGGAGTAGAGGACGGCGGAGCTTCTGGACAGGGTGGCGCGGCGTGGAGACGACGGGGAGCACGGCTACGACGGTGGTGCGGCGACGGTGGCGTCGGCCATGGCTGGGGCGTGCGAGGGGGAGGAGCTGGAGAGGAGAGGGGGTGTCTGGGGGGTTCGGGGGAGAGAGGGAGGCCGGTTCACGGCGTTAGCCGGGCGAGGGAGGCGGCGAGGCGGCGAGCAGCTGCGTGGCGAGCTGCGGTGCCGCCGCCGAGCACCTTGGCTGCCTGCCTGGCAAGCCAAGCTGCTCGCTGGAGCGGTGGCCGGGCTGGGCCGGCCAGGTGGGCTGGCTGGTGGGCGACAGGTAAGTTTTTTCCCTTTTCTTCTGTTTCTGTTTTATTTAATATATCTGCAACTTTGTTGAATTTAATAAAATTCCTAGGCAACTTCAAAAATCACCAAACTATTCCTGGCCCATAGTTGGATTATTTCCAACATGAAACATTTTAGTTTGGAGATATTTGAGCATTTAAATATTTTATATTATTTTAAATGCCCAAATTCAAATATTTATGATTTAATTCAAAACCCTAGGATGGCCTAGGAAAATGTGCACCACATTTGGCAGAGGTTCTGAACCAAGACAAAAATGATGGGCATTTTAGAAGGGCATTTCAGGTTCATTGAAAAATTATTTTAGTAACCCTAGTTGGTTTCAGAGGGGACTGGGGGTTCTGTCATCCCCATTTCAAGTTTCTGATGAAAGAGTAAACATGATGCAACACTCTAATGCATGACTAGCTAGGGTGTGACAACTCACCCCCACTCAAAAGAATCTCGTCCCGAGATTTGGGTTCCTCCGGGAAGAAGGCGGGATATTCAAGTCGAAGACGATCCTCCCTTTCCCAAGTTGCTTCATCCTCAGAATGGTGCGACCATTGAACCTTGAGAAACTTGATATTATGACGTCGCGTGGTACGTTCGGCTTGATCGAGGATACGAATGGGGTACTCTCGATATGTAAGATCATCTTGGAGATCAAGCGTTTCGTGGTCCACTTCACGGATAGGATCCGAGAAGCAACGC
>NW_025284557.1:0-1153 GCF_018294505.1 Triticum aestivum
GGGCCAGGTGCTATGGCTGGAGCTCTGCTCGCCAAAAGGATTCATGCCATCCGTACTTAGAGCAAATCTTATGTTCCTTGCGTCAGCTGCAAAATCTTTGAACCATCTGTCGATCTTTCTCCATTGCGTTCCATCTGCGGTGTGTCTCAACTCCCCGTCCGACTTACGGTCCTCTTTGTGCCATCGCAACAACTTGGCATGCTCTTTGTTCCTGAACAGACGTTTCAACCATGGTATTATAGGAGCATACCACATCACCTTGGCGGGAACCCTCTTCCTGGGTTTCTGGCCCTCAACATCGTCACCAGGGTCATCGCCTCTGATCTTATAACGCAATGCAGTGCATACCGGGCATTCATTCAAATTCTCGTATTCACCGCGGTAGAGGATGCAGTCGTTGATGCATGCATGTATCTTCAGAACCTCTAAACCTAGATGGCAGACAACCTTCTTTGCTTCGTACGTACTGGCGGGCAACTCGTTATCCTTTGGAAACATATTCTTCAACATTTTCAGCAAGTTTTCAAATGCCGAGTCAGCAACACCTGCCTCTGCCTTCCATTTCAGCAAATCCAGTGTGCAGCCCAGCTTTTTCAGACCATCATCGCATCCGGGGTACAGCGCCTTTCTGTGATCCTCTAACATGCGATCCAAATTCTCCCTCTCCTTTTCAGTTTCGCAGCGTCTCCGTGCATCAGCAATGGTCCGACCAAGATCATCAACGGGATCATCACGTGCCTCTTCTTCACCTTCCCCTTCACCTTCAGCATCCTCTATGAAAGTATCACCGAAATGAGCAAGATAGCTTTCATCGATGAAATCATCCCCTTCTTCATCTTCTTCCATTATAACCCCTCTTTCTCCATGCTTGGTCCAACAATTATAGCTTGGCATGAAACCGTGCCGAAGCAGATGCATGTGAACATCTCTTGAGGAAGAGTAACCCTTCTGATTCTTACAGATAACACATGGACAGATAACAAAACCCCCCTGCTTGTTCGCATTAGCCACTACGAGGAAATCTTTCAAACCCGTAGTGAACTCGCCGGAGAGTCGGTTACCGTACATCCATTGCCGATTCATCTGCATTATTATAATATAAAATATATAATTAACCATCATGCATTTGTTAAACTAACTAGCTACAAACAAT
>NW_025284558.1:0-1153 GCF_018294505.1 Triticum aestivum
AAAGTGAAACCAGCAATTCGTGCCTTCTTTGGCTTATTCCACTCCTGGACGGTGATCGAGACGTTGTCTCTAACAATGGCTCCGCATTGGTTGACAAACTTGGTGGCGTTCTTGCGGGGCTCCAGCGGCCTGCCGGTTGCACTGTCGACAACCTCGATGGTGCATGTTTCTCCTTGTTTCATCGTCTTGGTTGCGCCACGCTTTGACGACGTACTCGATTGTTTCGACGATCCGGCCGAGGGCTAAAATAAGAAAGAGAGTCGCGCACGTTAGTCCACACATATTTATTCAAATCAGTTAGTTTGTATCACCAGAGGCTCAATGTATATATATATACCTCGGCGCCGGAGGTGGTTGCTACTTCCATTTGAAGATCGTCGTTTATCGACGTTTGTTCGGCATCATCTTGCTGACGGCGCCCTTCATCTTCACCGTCAAGGTTCAGATAAGAAGAGATATCATCTTCTTCTTGTCCGGTCGGCACATATAGAATATCGCCGTTTATGATGCCGAACATATGTGCTTCACCGTTCGGATCATAGTTGTCCATAATCGGGTCAGCTCTATCGTCCGCCATTATGTCAGTCCTAAAAACATGTAGTAAAAACAAATTAATTAAGTGAAGAAGGGGGGCGATGGCGGTGGCGGTGGCGAAAGGGCGGTGGCAAAAGGAGGGGGCGAGGAAGGGGTGGGAGAGGGTGTCGCGGTAGAGCGCGAGACGGGGCGGCAGACGACGGCGTCACGGAGAGGGAGGCGAGGACAACACATTTATAACCCTCGCCGTCCCCTCTCGATCCCTAAAAAAACACCGCGCGCATCGCCGCCCCCCTCGCCGCCCCCTCTCCGTATATACGTTTTTTTTGTTAATTATCAAATTTTACGGTTTTTTTTGTTAATTATCAAGTTTTAAGTTATTTACCGTTTTTGTTAAACTAAAGTTAAAATTAAAAAGAACAAAAAATCTCTCTCTCTCTCTCTCTCTCTCTCTGCTCTCTGCTCTCTCTCTCTCTCTGCTCTCTCTCTCTCTCTCTCTCTCTCTCTCGATCATCGCTCTCTGAGCAGTTGAGGGCGGCGAGGCCGGCGGCCCGAGGATGGATTGGGGGGCGGCGCGGCGTTGAGGGCGGCGAGGCCGGCCGGCGGCGTTGAGGGCAGC
>NW_025284559.1:0-1153 GCF_018294505.1 Triticum aestivum
AAACCATGACTATCTGTTGATCAACGAGCTAGTCAACTAGAGGCTTACTAGGGACAGGTTGTGGTCTATGTATTCACACATGTATTACGATTTCCGGACAATACAATTATAGCATGAATAATAGACAATTACCATGAACAAAGAAATATAATAATAACCATTTATTATTGCCTCTAGGGCATATTTCCAACAGTCTCCCACTTGCACTAGAGTCAATAATCTAGTTACATTGTGATGAATCGAACACCCATTGCGTCCTGGTGTTGATCATGTTTTGCCCTAGGGAGAGGTTTAGTCAATGGATCTGCTACATTCAGGTCCGTGTGTACTTTACAAATATCTATGTCTCCATTTTGAACACTTTCACGAATGGAGTTGAAGCGACGCTTGATATGCCTGGTCTTCCTGTGAAACCTGGGCTCCTTCGCAAGGGCAATAGCTCCAGTGTTGTCACAGAAAAGAGTCATCGGGCCCGACGCATTGGGAATCACCCCTAGGTCGGTAATGAACTCCTTCATCCAGACTGCTTCCTGTGCTGCCTCCGAGGCTGCCATGTATTCCGCTTCACATGTAGATCCCGCCACGACGCTTTGCTTGCAACTGCACCAGCTTACTGCTCCTCCATTCAAAATATACACGTATCCGGTTTGTGACTTCGAGTCATCCAGATCTGTGTCGAAGCTAGCGTCGACGTAACCCTTTACGACGAGCTCTTCGTCACCTCCATAAACGAGAAACATATCCTTAGTCCTCTTTAGGTACTTCAGGATATTCTTGACCGCTGTCCAGTGTTCCTTGCCGGGATTACTTTGGTACCTTCCTACCAAACTTACGGCAAGGTTTACATCAGGTCTGGTACACAGCATGGCATACATAATAGACCCTATGGCCGAGGCATAGGGGATGACACTCATCTCTTCTATATCTTCTGCCGTGGTCGGGCATTGAGCCGTGCTCAATTGCACACCTTGCAATACAGGCAAGAACCCCTTCTTGGACTGATCCATACTGAACTTCTTCAATATCTTGTCAAGGTATGTACTCTGTGAAAGACCAATGAGGCGTCTTGATCTATCTCTATAGATCTTGATGCCTAATATATAAGCAGCTTCTCCAAGGTCCTTCATTGAAAAACACTTATTCAAATAGGCCT
>NW_025284560.1:0-1153 GCF_018294505.1 Triticum aestivum
GGTCCTTATCCTCGAGCATCTCAGCAGTGGTGCGAGTCCGTGAATCCTCCTGAGTGGGGTCAGCATAAATAGCCTGGAGATACCCTTGTGCTCCCGGAAGTGATCCTGGCATATACCGGAAATCAGAGTCCCGAAATAGACCAGATCTGACTCGCATAATGGTCATCATAGAGTAGGCGGCGTCCTGCACAGCCATCTCAATAGTAACCCCGAGTCCATAGGAGCAGTGAAGAGGCTCGGTGGATCCAGGATAAGATGGAAATATCCTGACAGTGCAGAGGTACTGGCTTTGATTGAAGTCCCGGAATTGCTCTTCGACCGTGTACTCGGGATACCAGCGGTATCCAGCCTCAGTCATTACCCTGACCAACTTGGCAGTATGGCCGGGTACATCTAGACATCGAGTCAGGCGAACCACTTGATTGAGGTCGCGAGTGGCCATCTGAAAGCACAATCATAATGCAAAGGCATTAGAATTTCTAGCAAAATTTCGGCAGCATAACAGCTGTAAATGCTCAGAAAGGATTTTGAGACATTTGACAAAGGATTTCGTACACACTCAACATCATCATATCAAAGTTCTGAAACCATTCTAACAACATAAGGTGGTAGTAGGACTGAACTAGGCTTATAACCATCAAACTTATAAGGTACTACTGATTAGTAACTCGTGATCCTGATAGAGAGAACAGATCCTAATTCCTTAACCCCCGGTGGAAGAATGGACTGACTCAGATCAGAAAGTCATAAGATAAAGGAGTAAAAAGAGCCTTACGTTCCAACCCACAAACAATTCCCTTACATATAACTAAAGAATTTCTAGACTCAACATCGACCAGTTTGGCTTGGAGAACCTACAGGCAGTCCGGCTCTGATGCCAACGCTGTCAGGACCCCGACTCGATGTCACATCGATCTAG
This sequence comes from Triticum aestivum, assembly GCF_018294505.1. Taxonomy (NCBI): domain Eukaryota; kingdom Viridiplantae; phylum Streptophyta; class Magnoliopsida; order Poales; family Poaceae; genus Triticum; species Triticum aestivum. The sequence goes on from NW_025284560.1 coordinate 920, forward strand.
CCGGTAACACCTCATATCACTTTGCGGCCTCACGCACGGTATCCCCACGGGTGTCGTCTTACCTTTTCCCGGGACCGTTTGCGCCTTTTGGCTCACGTATATGATAGTGTCGCTAGCATCCATATGATAAGGAGCCCGGGCTGACATGACTAGTCGTAAACCCAAAGTGGCACAGACTTACAGGGACAGGCATCCATGACCCAGCTTCGAACGTGTCGGTCATCAGCAAGTGGG
>NW_025284561.1:0-1153 GCF_018294505.1 Triticum aestivum
AGTCAAACTACAAGTCCAAAGGTGTTACATCACCTCCACTTGGGCCCATTGGCCTTGTACGACCTAGATTTAGTTTTAGGCTGCCTTGGGACGTCCTCCCACCTCCTTGGCCGCCACCCCTTGCTCCTATATAAGTAGATCCATCTAGTAGCTTTTCCTTGGGATTTGTTTAGTTAAAAGTTAGCCATTGCAACTTCGTGTACTTCGTTTGTGTCCAACGACCAGACCAAGACCGCTTCCGGATCCCCACCATTATCAATACTTCATATATATTTGCAATATTCAGATTGCTTTATCATATTCTTGCTCGTTCTTCGATTGCTTGCAGGAATAGACCTTCGTGGTCAGGCTGACCGTGCTTCCAGCATCGTCAGTAACCTCAGGAGATTGGTTTAGCGATTGCTAAGGCGCAACGTCGTGCACGTTTGTAGTCGGATCGTCAAAGTCGTCTCCATCAAATCGATAGTTATCATCTCATCGAAAGATCGGGTCACCCTCGCCTCTATCAGCGAGGGGGAGGCGCGGGCGGTTGAGCGACGCGAAGGCCTTTGGGCGTTGGGGCTCCGCGTCGGTCCGAATTTGGCCATGGGCCGGTTGGGTGCTCCTGGGCCGAACAGTGTTTCGGTCCAGGCGGTGTTTTTTTACGGAACAAAAACTACAATAGAGCAAAAATAAAAATAAAATAAGACAAAAATAACATAGGCATATTATATACCAAAATGCTTAGAAAAATACCAAGAATAAGATGAACTATTTTCCAAGTTCAAATAAATTATATAGAAAATCATAAAAGTCAAACAGTGCTAGTTTTGCATTTAAAACCAATAAAAACATTTTTAAAATACCAAAATGATTTCAAATTTATTTTCTCCTAATTTTCTATTGAAGGGGATCATTTTACCCTTATTTCCATTTATTTATTTTTAGGAGAAAAATATTTTGAATAGAAACTCAAATAACTCCCAATTGGATTTGAATTTGGAATTTCAAACAACTTCAAATGGAAAATGAGTTTCAAATAACTTCAAAGTGACTTCCAATTTATTTCTTTGAAACTTCCAACTCTCTTTCTTCAAATATGAAGAAGTCATTTTATCTTCCCTCATGAACTCATTGAGCTGCTTAAAGTTTCTAGATTTAAAAATATTTCAAA
>NW_025284562.1:0-1153 GCF_018294505.1 Triticum aestivum
AGTCAAACTACAAGTCCAAAGGTGTTACATCACCTCCACTTGGGCCCATTGGCCTTGTACGACCTAGATTTAGTTTTAGGCTGCCTTGGGACGTCCTCCCACCTCCTTGGCCGCCACCCCTTGCTCCTATATAAGTAGATCCATCTAGTAGCTTTTCCTTGGGATTTGTTTAGTTAAAAGTTAGCCATTGCAACTTCGTGTACTTCGTTTGTGTCCAACGACCAGACCAAGACCGCTTCCGGATCCCCACCATTATCAATACTTCATATATATTTGCAATATTCAGATTGCTTTATCATATTCTTGCTCGTTCTTCGATTGCTTGCAGGAATAGACCTTCGTGGTCAGGCTGACCGTGCTTCCAGCATCGTCAGTAACCTCAGGAGATTGGTTTAGCGATTGCTAAGGCGCAACGTCGTGCACGTTTGTAGTCGGATCGTCAAAGTCGTCTCCATCAAATCGATAGTTATCATCTCATCGAAAGATCGGGTCACCCTCGCCTCTATCAGCGAGGGGGAGGCGCGGGCGGTTGAGCGACGCGAAGGCCTTTGGGCGTTGGGGCTCCGCGTCGGTCCGAATTTGGCCATGGGCCGGTTGGGTGCTCCTGGGCCGAACAGTGTTTCGGTCCAGGCGGTGTTTTTTTACAGAACAAAAACTACAATAGAGCAAAAATAAAAATAAAAGAAGACAAAAATAACATAGGCATATTATATACCAAAATGCTTAGAAAAATACCAAGAATAAGATGAACTATTTTCCAAGTTCAAATAAATTATATAGAAAATCATAAAAGTCAAACAGTGCTAGTTTTGCATTTAAAACCAATAAAAACATTTTTAAAATACCAAAATGATTTCAAATTTATTTTCTCCTAATTTTCTATTGAAGGGGATCATTTTACCCTTATTTCCATTTATTTATTTTTAGGAGAAAAATATTTTGAATAGAAACTCAAATAACTCCCAATTGGATTTGAATTTGGAATTTCAAACAACTTCAAATGGAAAATGAGTTTCAAATAACTTCAAAGTGACTTCCAATTTATTTCTTTGAAACTTCCAACTCTCTTTCTTCAAATATGAAGAAGTCATTTTATCTTCCCTCATGAACTCATTGAGCTGCTTAAAGTTTCTAGATTTAAAAATATTTCAAA
>NW_025284563.1:0-1153 GCF_018294505.1 Triticum aestivum
CGATGCAGCGACGGAACACGCGGCAGATCTTCGGGTGGCGGATGACACCAACGTGGATGTAGCTAGGTGACGGTGAGGACATCGTCGGGAGGAGTGCGTCATGGCGACGGCGAGGACGACCGACGCCGACGTGCTCCAACTACTGAGGTTGCCGATGGAAGAGAAATGGATTCGACGGTGGGCGGAGCTACCGGCAGAGGGTAGCGCTTCGGGGAAGGGCTGCTGCCGTACGGGGAAGGGGAATGGGCGGCGCACAAGGTGGGCATGATGCCGGCGTAGATTGAATCTGGAGCTTGGGAGAAGGCGGCGTGGGGAAAATATCTGTGATTCGATGGAGTGAAAAAAATTGAGAGACGCGGGAAGTCTTAGGCGGTAAAGAAAATCTAATTTGTCAACAAATTTAAATGCTTGTGTTTCAAAAAGTGTACGCAAATTTAAAAAAAAACATGTTCATGTTCATGGTTCTAAAAAAACTGTACATAAATCCAAATAATGTTCACATCTTTCAAATTTTGTTCGGAGTTTTTAATGACGTTCATGGTATTGAAAATGTTCATGTTCTGAAATTTCGTTCAAGTTTCAAAAAATATTTCCATCAAAAAAAATAATGATAAAGGTTTGCGTTTTCATAAAATATTCAAGTTTTTACAAAGTATTTACAATTAAAAAGGCCCGCGTTTAAAAAATACTCACTTTTTCAAAAACAAATCATGTTTTGAAGTTTCAAAAACAGATCTCTAATCTATCGCTGCTGATGCTTTATTAATGTTGCGCGTTCTATTTGGGACAGGTAATCTGTTCATGTCAAGTGGCTAACGGGGAGCACAAAAAAGTTTTTAGGTTGCTTGTTCGATCTACAGTGCCATCCCTTTTTCATTTTTTACTGTTCAAAGTGCAAAATGGGTTGGGCCAGTCGGGGGCACCCAGTGTGAAGGAATACACAGCAGGACACCCAGGGCGAAGGAAAAAATAACATCATCAGACAAAAATAAATAAATAAGAGGGCCACAAAAAAAATGGATTTTTATTTCCAGATGTTTTTTGAGATCGACACTAGGTGTGTCTAGAACACGTTTAGATGTGACATAGGTGTGTCTAAAACACGTCTAGATGTGGCATAGGTGTGTCTAGAACACGTCTAGATGTGACATAT
>NW_025284564.1:0-1153 GCF_018294505.1 Triticum aestivum
CGAACGTTAGAATCTATCACACCCGATCATCACGTGGTGCTTCGAAACAACGAACCTTCGCAACGGTGCACAGTTAGGGTGAACACTTTCTTGAAATTATTATAAGGGATCATCCTACTTGCTACCGTCGTTCTAAGCAAATAAGATGCAAAAACATGATAAACATCACATGCAATCAAATAGTGACATGATATGGCCAATATCATCATGCTCCTTTGATCTCCATCTTCGGGGCACCATGATCATCTTTGTCACCGGCATGACACCATGATCTCCATCATCATGATCTCCATCATTGTGTCTTCATGAAGTCGTCACGCCAACGATTACTTCTACTTCTATGGCTAACGCGTTTAGCAATAAAGTAAAGTAATTTACATGGCGTTTATTTAATGACACGCAGGTCATACAAAATAATAAAGACAACTCCTATGGCTCCTGCCGGTTGTCATACTCATCGACATGCAAGTCGTGTTTCCTATTACAAGAATATGATCAATCTCATACATCACATATATCATTCATCACATCTTCTGGCCATATCACATCACATAGCACTTGCTGCAAAAACAAGTTAGACGTCCTCTAATTGTTGTTGCAAGTTTTTACGTGGTTTGTAGGTTTCTAGCAAGAACATTTCTTACCTACGTATGACCACAACGTGATTTGCCAATTTCTATTTACCCTTCATAAGGACCCTTTTCATCGAATCCGTTCCGACTAAAGTAGGAGAGACAGACACCCGCTAGCCACCTTATGCAACTTGTGCATGTCAGTCAGTGGAACCAGTCTCACGTAAGCGTACGTGTAAGGTCGGTCCGGGCCGCTTCATCCTACAATGCCGCCGAAACAAGAAACGACTAGTAGCGGCAAGAAGAATTGGCAAACTCAACGCCCACAACTGCTTTGTGTTCTACTCGTGCATAGTAACTACGCATAGGCCTGGCTCATGATGCCACTGTTGGGAATCGTAGCATAATTTTAAAATTTTCCTACGTTCACCAAGATGCATCTATGGAGTGTACTAGCAACGAGGGGAAGGGAGTGCATCTACATACCCTTGTAGATCGCGAGCGGAAGCGTTCCAATGAACGTGGATGACGGAGTCGTACTCGCCGTGATCCAAATCACCGATGACCGAGTGCCGAACGGA
>NW_025284565.1:0-1153 GCF_018294505.1 Triticum aestivum
GGATGCCGGTCATCAGGGTCTTTCAAACGTTGCTGGTCCTGCCGTGCTTCCTTTGTATCATTTGTCTTCCCATACACGCCCAAGAAGCTTAGGAGGTTCACGCAAATATTCTTCGTAACGTGCATCACGTCGATTGCAGAGCGGACATCTAGGACTTTCCAATATTCTAGCTCCCAGAATATAGATTTCTTCTTCCACATGGCTGCGTGCCCGTCAGCTCCCTTCGGAACTGATTGTCCGCTAGGACCCTTTCCAAAGATGACTTTCAAATCCTTGACCATATCAAATACCTCAGCACCAGTGCGTTCCGCAGGCTTCGGCCGGTGATCTGCCTTGCCGTTGTAATGCTTGCCTTTCTTTCTTACTGGATGAATTTTCGGAAGAAATCGACGATGCCCAAGGTACACGTTCTTCTTACAATTTGGCAAATGTACACTTTCAGTCTCATGTAAGCAGTGTGTGCATGCATTGTATCCCTTATTTGACAGTCCCGAAAGGTTACTAAGAGCAGGCCAATCGTTGATGGTTACGAAAAGCAACGCTCGTAGGTCAAAATCCTCTTGTTTGTGCTCATCCCACACACGGACACCACCCCACAGCTGTAAAAGTTCATCAACTAATGGCCTTAGGTACACATCGATGTCGTTGCCGGGTTGCTTCGGACCTTGGATGAGCACTGGCATCATAATAAACTTCCGCTTCATGCACAACCAAGGAGGAAGGTTGTAGATGCATAGAGTCACGGGCCAGGTGCTATGGCTGGAGCTCTGCTCGCCAAAAGGATTCATGCCATCCGTACTTAGAGCAAATCTTATGTTCCTTGCGTCAGCTGCAAAATCTTTGAACCATCTATCGATCTTTCTCCATTGCGTTCCATCTGCGGTGTGTCTCAACTCCCCGTCCGACTTACGGTCCTCTTTGTGCCATCGCAACAACTTGGCATGCTCTTTGTTCCTGAACAGACGTTTCAACCGTGGTATTATAGGAGCATACCACATCACCTTGGCGGGAACCCTCTTCCTGGGTTTCTGGCCCTCAACATCGTCACCAGGGTCATCGCCTCTGATCTTATAACGCAATGCAGTGCATACCGGGCATTCATTCAAATTCTCGTATTCACCGCGGTAGAGGATGCAGTCGTTGATGCATGCAT
>NW_025284566.1:0-1153 GCF_018294505.1 Triticum aestivum
CAGCAGGCCTTTGATGTTCTGCTTTGATACGACGGCAAACGTCACACTCAGCAACATAACGAGCAATGTCTTGCTTCATATTAGTCCACCAGAATCTTTGACGGATGTCTTGGTACATCTTTGTACTACCCGGATGGATACTTAGAGGCGTATCATGAGCTTCTTTCATAACTTCCTGTGTCATATCCAGGTTTTTCTCTGTACATGGCACCACTAGGCGGCCCTTGAAGTATAGGGTGCCATCTTCAGAAATGGTGAAGAATGAGGGCTTTCCTCCTGCGAGGTAGCGCTTAATCTTGTAGGCTTCAGAGTCATACTTCTGTAGCCTTTTGATGCTGTCCTCGAGATCTGGTTTAGCAACTAGGGTATTGAGGGAACCCTGGGTAACAACGTGGAGGTTCACCTTGCCAAATTGTTTAGGAGGGGGAGCGAGTGCACCCGGAGGAACAATATGGAGGTTCAGCTTCCTGAATTCTTCAACAAGCGAGGGCTGAACTTTATGAACCTGGAGGTGGTTGCAGTAAGACTTGCGGCTCAAGGCATCAGCCATTACATTAGCCTTGCCTGGCGTATAGGAAGTACCCAAGTCAAAGTCTGCAACAAGCTCCATCCATCTCTGCTGACGGAGGTTCAGATCTGGTTGAGTAAACAGATACTTCAGACTTTGGTGGTCGGTGAAGATCTCGCAACGATTACCGAGAAGGTAATGTCGCCACTGCTTCAGCGCATGAATGACAGCAGCAAGTTCGAGGTCGTGAACTGGGTAGTTCTCTTCGTGAGGGCGCAATTGTCGAGAGGCATAAGCAATCACTCTGCGGTCTTGCATTAGGACACAGCCTAATCCTTGACGGGAAGCGTCGCAGTAGATGACGAAGTCCTTCTTAGTATCAGGTGGAGCTAGAACTGGGGCAGAAGTCAACTTGTCTTTGAGTGCCTGGAAACTTTCCTGACATTTGTCTGTCCATTGGAACTTGACACCCTTATGCAACAGGTTAGTCAGAGGCCTGGCGATCTTAGAGAAGTTCTCGACGAATCGACGGCAATAGCTGGCGAGACCGAGAAAACTTCTGACTTGCTTAACGTTCTTGGGAGGAGTCCAATCAAGAATAGCCTGAACTCGCTCGGGGTTGACGGCAATACCATCCTTAGAGAT
>NW_025284567.1:0-1153 GCF_018294505.1 Triticum aestivum
GAATTGTTTCGGAACGCGTTGAAAATCATTTTAGTGGGTACTGGAAATGTTCTTAGCCCACATAAATATTTTCAGTTCGATCAGACGCTGAAAAATGTCGTCGTAAATAGTGAAAACCAGCTTTATGGTTACTTTATGGAAAGCCAGCTTTTGGGGCTTTGCTCCAAAAGATTTTGGGGATGACATGGATGGATAGGAGCCATTTTTTGGGCCCCTCATGGGGGTATGGCCGGCCACATGGGGTATCCCCCCTTGGGGACCCTCTTGTTCCTTGGTTTCACTCCTAGGTCCTTGTGGAAGGACTTCATTCATGTGCATTTTGGGTTTTTTGTAAAACTACCCTACCCCCTTGGGATTTCCTATAAATAGAGGTGGAGGGGCAGCCCTCCACACTCATCCCTTGCTCTCATACACATGCCATGCATTATCTGGCTTCTTCTCTCCCTCCCACGAAAAGAGTTTCGTAGAGCCGTAAGGCTGTCTGGGTTCAGGCAGGAACTAGTTCTGGACGGCGAAGCCCTGCCGGATAGATGACACCGTATGTGTGCAACTCTGTAGAGAGATCGTAGTTTCGGTCTTAGTTCATGAGTGCCTCCCGAAGGGCTGTCCGTGTGACCGTCCGAGTTTCGAAGGTCCTCCCGAAGGGCTGTCCGAGTGACCGTTCGAGTTTCGAAGGTCCTCCCGAAGGGCTGTCCGCGACATCGTCCGGGGGGCTGTTCGACCGCCTCCCGGAGGGCTGTCTGAGGAGCAGATGAGGGTATACATCCTCGCGGTTGGGAGGTTGTAAATCCTAGCTGCGGGGATCTGCACCGCCGATCGTCATCGACTCTACTTCCCGCTGCGCTACGAGTCGGTAACGAAAAAGATCAAACCATGTATGCAGTCTCCATAGTGGTCCTGGGCTGGTGCGTAGGTCGGAAAATTTTTGTTTTCTGTCGCGTTCCCCTTCAGTGGCATCAAGAGCCGTGCTATGCGTAGATGCAGGTTTCGATCTAGAATACATGGAGATGTATGGGTATTGCATAATATAATTAGGTAGTAGATGAGATCTATTGCTGAAAATTATTTATGCGGGTGACAGATGAAATCTGTTACCCGAGGTTCTTGTTGCTTCCCTAGAATTTGCGTTTGCTCAATCTCGAGACAGCATGGT
>NW_025284568.1:0-1153 GCF_018294505.1 Triticum aestivum
AGAGGGTTGATGACCGACACAATGACGCACCCCGGGGTTCGTCAATCGTCGAAATTACTCCGGGACCCCAAAATAGTGAGTAATAGTCCATGAAACGGGCCAGAATCGGCCAAAACTGCGATTGTTGATGACTGACACGTAAGTGCACCTTGGGGTTTAACAACTATGGAAAACACTACGGGACCCCAAAACGGTGAGTAATAGTCCACGAAACGGGTCACAATCGACAAAAAATGCGGGTGTTGATGACCGACATGTAAGTCCACCTTGGGGTTCAACAACTATGGAAATCGCTACGGGACCCCAAAACGGTGAGTAATAGTCCACGAAATGGGTCACAATCAAAAAAAAACGCGAGTGTTGATGACAGACATGTAGACACACCCTGGGGTTCGTCAATCGTGGAAATCACTTCAATACCCCAAAACTGAGTAATAGTCCAAGAAACGGGTCAGAATCGCCAAAAACCGCGAGTGTTGATGACCGACACGTAGACGCACCCCGGGGTTCGTCAAGTGCTGAAATCACTCCGGGACCCCAAACAGTGAGTAATAGTCCATGAAACGGGCCAGAATCGGCCAAAAGTACGAGTATTGATGACCGGCACGTAAGTGCACCTTGGGGTTCAACAACTATGGAAATCGCTATGGGGCCCCAAAACGGTGAGAAATAGTCCACGAAACAGGTCAGAATCGACAAAAAATGAGAGTGTTGATGACCGAGACAATGACGCACCCCGGGGTTCGTCAATCGTCGAAGTTACTCCGGGACCCCAAAATAGTGAATAGTAGTCCATGAAATGGGCCAGAATCGACCAAAACTGCGATTGTTGATGACCGACACGTAAGTGCACCTTGGGGTTCAATAACTATGGAAATCACTACGGGACCCCAAAATGGTGAGTAATAGACCACGAAACGGGTCACAATCGACCAAAAACGCGAGTGTTGATGACCGACACGTAGACGCACCCCGGGGTTCGTCAATCGTGGAATTCACTTCGAGACCCCAAAACTAAGTAATAGTCCAAGAAACAGATCAGAATCGGCCCACACTGCGAGTTCGAACGACCAACACGTAGGCACTCCTTGGGATTCGACAACCATGGAAATTGCTCTGGGACTCCACAATGGTGATTAATAGTCCATGAAAC
>NW_025284569.1:0-1153 GCF_018294505.1 Triticum aestivum
CGGTGCTTGGCGAAGCCCTGCGGGATTGCCACGCTCCTCCACCACCACCATGCCGTCGTGTTGCTGCTGGATGGAGTCTTCCCAAACCTCTCCCTCTCTCCTTGCTGGATCAAGGCGTGGGAGACGTCACCGGGCTGCACGTGTGTTGAACGCGGAGGCACCGTTCTTTCGGTGCTTAGATCGGAATCAACCGCGATCTGAATCGCTACGAGTACGACTCCCTCATCCGCGTTCTTGCAACGCTTCCGCATCGCGATCTACAAGGGTATGTAGATTCACTCCCCTTCCCCTCGTTGCTAGATTACTCCATAGATTGATCTTGGTGATGCGTAGAAAATTTTGAATTTCTGCTACGTTCCCCAACAGTGGTATCAGAGCTAGGTCTATGCGTAGTTTCTATGCACGAGTAGAACACAAAGTAGTTGTGGGCGTTGATGTTGCCAATTCTTCTTGCCGCTACTAGTCTTATCTTGTTTCGGCGGCATTGTGGGATGAAGCGGCCCGGACCGACCTTACACGTACACTTACGTGAGACAGGTTCCACCGACTGACATGCACAAGTTGCATAAGGTGGCTAGCGGGTGTCTGTCTCTCCTACTTTAGTCGGAACGGATTCGATGAAAAGGGTCCTTATGAAGGGTAAATAGAAATTGGCAAATAACGTTGTGGTCATACGTAGGTAAGAAAACGTTCTTGCTAGAAACCTACAAACCACGTAAAAACTTGCAACAACAATTAGAGGACGTCTAACTTGTTTTTGCAGCAAGTGCTATGTGATGTGATATGGCCAGAAGATGTGATGAATGATATATATGATGTATGAGATTGATCATATTCTTGTAATAGGAATCACGACTTGCATGTCGATGAGTATGACAACCGGCAGGAGCCATAGGAGTTGTCTTTATTTTTTGTATGACCTGCGTGTCATTGAATAACGCCATGTAAATTACTTTACTTTATTGCTAAGCGCGTTAGCCATAGAAGTAGAAGTAATCGTTGGCGTGACGACTTCATGAAGACACAATGATGGAGATCATGATGATGGAGATCATGGTGTCATGCCGGTGACAAGGATGATCATGGTGCCCCGAAGATGGAGATCAAAGGAGCATGATGATATTGGCCATATCATGTCACTATTTGATTGCAT
>NW_025284570.1:0-1153 GCF_018294505.1 Triticum aestivum
AGGAGGTTTATTGATCTGGAGCCATCAAAATAAATATTGCCTAAAGTACTAACCCGAAGGTTGTCAACGGGTGAAGAATTAAACATTATATCTCAGGTATGCCCATTAATGATGAAAGCAATATTATCCGAACTATGACACTGGAAGAACACATAAAGGAAATCTTCCGGAGTACTCCAGAATCGTGAAGAAGAGGAGATACGTGATATGGTAAGTAAACGGACTCCAAGAAATCCGCAAAAATATTTTCTGCCAGTTTTGGAATATTAAAAATTAGGAAAATAAGAAACAGCCAAGAAGGTAACCCTGGTGGGCACAAGACACCAGGGCACGCCTTGCCTGCCAGGCGCACCCAAGTGGGTTGTGCCCACCTTGGGTACCTTCCAGACTCCGTTTTCCTTCCATTTGCTTGTTTCCCAAGATAAAAAATCTTTATATACCCCCCGAACCTATTGACCATCGTATCATGGAGAAATCTTCTGTTTTCTTTTCCTTTCTATTTTCTAACAGATGTAATTCACCATCGCCACTTCGAGCTCCTCCAAGGACAAGTTCTTCAAGGACGTCATCGACCCATATTTATGGGAGGTGATGCAAGTTCTTCAAGGACAAGTTCTTCAAGGACCTAAGCCTGAAACTGAGTGTTTCTACTGCAAGCAGACTGGTCACTGGAAGCGGAACTGCCCCAAGTATTTGGCGGATAAGAAGGATGGCAAGGTGAACAAAGGTATATGTGATATACATGTTATTGATGTGTACCTTACTAGAGCTCGCAGTAGCACCTGGGTATTTGATATTGGTTCTGTTGCTAATATTTGCAACTCGAAACAGGGACTACAGAATAAGCGGGCACTGGCAAAGGACGAGGTGACGATGCGCGTGGGAAACGGTTCCAAAGTCGATGTGATCGCAGTCGGCACGCTACCTCTACATCTACCTTCGGGATTAATATTAGACCTAAGTAATTGTTATTTGGTGCCAGCGTTGAGCATGAACATTATATCTGGATCTTGTTTAATGCGAGACGGTTATTCATTTAAATCAGAGAATAATGGTTGTTCTATTTATATGAGTAATATCTTTTATGGTCATGCACCCTTGAAGAGTGGTCTATTTTTATTGAATCTCGATAGTAGTAATACACATATTCATA
>NW_025284571.1:0-1153 GCF_018294505.1 Triticum aestivum
AATTCGGACCAGAGGGGGGCTGCGCGCCTCCTTCCTTTCGGCCTCTTTCCTCTATTCCCGTATGGCCCAATAAGGCCCATATACTCTCCGGCGAATTCCCGTAACTCTCCGGTACTCCGAAAAATACCCGAATCACTCGGAACCTTTCCGAACTCCGAATATAGTCGTCCAATATATCGATCTTTACGTCTCGACCATTTTGAGACTCCTCGTCATGTCCCCGATCTCATCCGAGACTCCGAACTCCTTCGGTACATCAAAACTCATAAACTCATAATATAACTGTCATCAAAACCTTAAGCGTGCGGACCCTACGGGTTCGAGAACAATGTAGACATGACCTAGAACTATTCTCGGTCAATAACCAATAGCGGAACCTGGATGCCCATATTGGTTCCTACATATTCTACGAAGATCTTTATCGGTCAAACCGCATAACAACATGCGTTGTTCCCTTTGTCATCGGTATGTTACTTGCCCGAGATTTGATCGTCGGTATCCAATACCTACTTTGCAAATGTGAATTTTGACTTTATTTGCAAAATCTCTCTGAAATTTGTAAAAATGGGCATAACTTTTGCATACTAACTCGGATGAAAAAGTTTTTTATATGAAAAATCATCTACTCGAAAAGTTACATCCAAATTTAATTGGGGGAACCCCGTTAAACATTTTCAAAATCCTCAAAAACCTAATAGAAAAAAAGTTACGGGGCTTGTAAGATCTAGTGTGGGAAAAAATTGAAAAATATTCAAACAGTGGGCAAACTATGGTCAAACAATGGTCAAACTAATTATTCTAGAATATTAGTGTTACTAAATAATTCGGACCAGAGGGGGGCTGCGCGCCTCCTTCCTTTCGGCCTCTTTCCTCTATTCCCGTATGGCCCAATAAGGCCCATATACTCTCCGGCGAATTCCCGTAACTCTCCGGTACTCCGAAAAATACCCGAATCACTCGGAACCTTTCCGAACTCCGAATATAGTCGTCCAATATATCGATCTTTACGTCTCGACCATTTTGAGACTCCTCGTCATGTCCCCGATCTCATCCGAGACTCCGAACTCCTTCGGTACATCAAAACTCATAAACTCATAATATAACTGTCATCAAAACCTTAAGCGTGCGGACCCTACGGGTTCGAGAACAATGT
>NW_025284572.1:0-1153 GCF_018294505.1 Triticum aestivum
CATAGAACAAGAGAGTAATGCCATGGGAGGTGGCCAAAGTGTCAAGCCAGCTTTGACATTATTACTCCACAACATTGTCCTCTCTGTGGATGAACTAGTGCAAAGAAGAAGACAGTAGGCAATCTAACCTTGGCCACTACTAGTTGGTAACCTTAGTGCCATCATTCGGGCCTTGTGTTAAATTATAGGGGGAGAGGAGGAGGGGGAGCTCACGGGGGCGACGAGGTCCGGGTGGTGGTGTGGGTGCTCCGGCGACGGTGGTGTGGACGGGGCGGCGTCCGGGCCACCGGCGACGAGGGCGGCGGGGCGATGGCGAGTCGGCCTGGCCACCGGAGTCGGCCGGGCGAGGTCAACGGCGAGCGCCCCCTCTTCCTCCTCCTTCTCCGTGGGGAAAGCGGCGGGGCGGCGGCGTCGGGAGAGGAGAGGGCGGCGTCGCGGCGTCTCACGGCGTCGGGGCGGCGTCGAGGCGGCGGGGCAGCGGCGTCGGGAGAGGAGAGGAGAGGGGAAGGGGATCGAGGGCGAGGGCGAGAAGGGGATCGAGGGCCGGGGAGGAAAAATATGGATGGGGGCACAATACTAATGGCGCACCACCCCCCGGTGCGCCATAAGTATATCCACACTAATGGCGTACCTCACCCTGGTGCGCCATTAGTACTTTTTTTTTATTTCTGCTCGAGCCAACAGGTTATCTCCCACCTGACCTGATCCACACCAAGTCCCCTCTACTAGCTTGACTGGTCAGTAGCCAGTTCTCACACCAGGAGGTCCTGGGTTCGAATCCCAGGCTTCACAAATTTTTTTTTATCATTTAAAAAGCTGTTTGATACTTATTTATGTTTAAATATGTTCAAACTTGTTTAAATAATAACAGTAATATTTTTTTATAAGACAGTAGCATTTAAAAAGCTGTTTGATACTTATTTTTTTTATAAGACGGTGCGCGGGGTGCGGGGGGTCGGCGGCGGCGGTTGGGTAGGGGAATCGAGGGTGCGGTGGGTCGGCGGCGGCGGCCGGTGGACTTGGGGGGTGCTCGGCGCCGAGGGGGACCGGATCTGGCGAGGTGGGATAGCGGTCGAGATGGAGGGGGATCGAGGTGGGCTCCACAAATTTTTTTTAGCATTTAAAAAGCTGTTTGATACTTATTTGTGTTTAA
>NW_025284573.1:0-1153 GCF_018294505.1 Triticum aestivum
TTGTTCTGTTTAATATGATAAACATATTTTACTTTCCATTGGTTGTTTGAACCTTTCTTGTGATCTATATGATCTAAGCAGCAATAATCTACTGCTTATGTAAACTCCTCGGTGTGCAATTCTGTCAGTAAGACCCTGTTACTATTGTTGATGACATTCCGGTAGCCACCGATGGACGAGAACCTTGCCTATTGGTCCGCCTCGTTCAACGAGCAGGAAAGTGGTTCTCTTCGTCCCTCGCCCTTGGTACCAATGTTGATGCCGACATAACTGACTTGGTACTCTTTGACATGCCTTGCTATCATGACCGTGCAAGATGTCAACGCCCTTCCTACTTTTAACCCACATGGTGGGCCCATAACCCACAGTTCCACCAGGATCGAAACCTGACTCTCCTGCACACCCCAGTTCCAAAGTTATTCCTCCCGCGTGGACTCGTAAGTAATTCATGAGCCACCTTTCCGATGAGATCATCAATTCTGGCATCGGACACAATAATTATCCCATTGCTTTGAAACCACTTTCACCTTCTGACTAGGCATTGAACGATTGCCTGGCTACTTGAACTTCTTATTATACCTCCCAACCTTACTCTCGATGTCTTTTAAATGTTCAAACTCGAGAGGTACTCATATGCTCATTCATGGGTTAATCCCAGATTATAACACTTATAACATTATGTCGTTGCCGACCTGCCCCGTTACCTATTCGTAAATGCGATGGAATTCCCAAAGAAAAAAAGCCGACTTCACCATGAGGACCTGAAACAGAGAAATGAAGACATCAATGAAAGGGATCAACCTCTTCGAAAGGGCAGCCAAGACCGAGAAGACTCGTTAGGTTTTTCGCTACCAGCACCTTTCCCCCATTACTCCACCGCTTAAATCTCGGGACGAGATTTCTTGTAGTGGAGGAGAATTGTGACGCCCGGATACTTAAGCTACAGTAAACCACTGTTAATGATGCCACGTCAGCACAATTACTGTTGCTAATCTCGCGTTAGTTCGAAACTGATTCAAATTCAAATTCAAAATCAAATCAAACGGTAAAAGTTTTCAAACTTTAAAACTAAAATATTCGAATTGTGCCAAATAATGCGAAGTTAATTGTGGTGAAGAAACCCCACTTTTATAAAATGTTTTAATACCCTAAA
>NW_025284574.1:0-1153 GCF_018294505.1 Triticum aestivum
TTGTCCGATGAGTACGACATTTCCGGCCTACGTTCATAATTTAAATATTAAACTAGATCATTATTATTAATCACGGGTTGACTATCGATGATCGATGTACGTAGCTCCTCCTTTCATTCCGGAATGCATTATTATATCAAATTGTCTAGCACACGGAAATGAAGGAGAACTTATTCAATATGAGCATTCAATAAGCAAAACCAAATCATAAAATAAGCAAAACCAAATCATAAAATAAAGTATAGTATTCAAATTAGCATGCATTCAATAATTATAAGCAAAAGTACATCATCTCTTAATTGGTGTTCGTACATCGTCGAATATTATCACTAATACAACTAGAACCGTAGCGCCCGACGGGTATCGATGCGGGCGGTGGACACCCAAAGATAAGGAACCATCACAGGATCATAGCTCAGTGAGATCCCTGAAGAACCTGCCAGGTATTGTCGAATCTGCCCTCCAATGCAACCATGTAGCGACGGACGTGCTCGTCCTCCTCGCTGACACGGTGACGTACCACCTCCGCGGTGTCCGGATGCCTCACCACCGTCACTGGCCCACGCGACCGCCACCAAACAAGGATCGGATCAACAAGGGGCTGCCTCCTCACCAACCTACGTCCCCCGGAAGGTAGCACCTCCCAATACCAGCCCGGCGGAGCCCAGTCCCGAACATGGCCCTGATCAAACAGGCCTCCACCGCTGAGTCGACGACGACGAGGATGCGGGATAGGAATCGCCGACGTCGATGCGGCAACTACTTCTATATATAGTTAAATAAAAGTAGTTTTATTAATTAAATCAACTATCTAGTTCAACTACTAAGCACTTACTATAAATAAATAAGTACTCCCTCTGTCCGAAAATACTTGTCATCAAAATGGACAAAAAGGAATGTATCTAGAATTAAAATACATCTATATACATCCCCTTTTATTCATTTTGATGACAAGTATTTCCGGACGGAGGGAGTACTACTTACTAAAAACAAACTACTTCTATATATAGTAAAATAAATTGGTTTATTAAATCAACTAGCTAGTTCAACTATATATAAACTACTTCTTATTTCTTTCCTTTTTCTAAATACTACACATCTAATCTAACAAAAAAAATCTAATCTAACAAAAAAAATCTATGAACTACATATC
>NW_025284575.1:0-614 GCF_018294505.1 Triticum aestivum
AGAGTGATTTCCATGATTAACTATCCCTGGGAGTGCGTCTATTTGTCGGTCATCAACACTCATAGTTTTGGCTGATTCTGGCCCATTTCGTGGACTATTACTCACTGTTCTGGGATCTCGGACTGATTTCCATGATTAATGAACCACGTGGTGCGTTTACGTGTCGGTCATCAACACTCACAGTTTTGGCCGATTCTGGCCCATTTCATGGACAATTACTCACTGTTTTGGGGTCCTAGAATGATTTCCACGATTAATGAACCACGGGGTGCGTTTACGTGTCGGTCATCAACACTCACTGTTTTGGCCGATTCTGGCCCTTTTTGTGGACTATTACTCACTGTTTTGGGGTCTAGGACTGATTTCCAAGATTAACGAACCACGGGGTGCATTTACGTGTCGGTCATCAACACTCGCGGTTTTTGTCGATTCTGGCCCGTTTGGTGGACTATTACTCACCGTTTTGTGACCCCGAAGCGATTTCCATAGTAGTTGAACCCAGGGTGCGTTTACGTGTGGGTCATCAACACTCCCAGTTTTGGCCAATTCTGGCTCCTTTCGTGGACTATTACTCACTATGTTGGGGTCCCGGACTGATTTCCAAGATTAAAGAA
>NW_025284575.1:624-1153 GCF_018294505.1 Triticum aestivum
ACTATTACTCACTGCTTTGGGGTCCCGGGGTGATTTTCACGATTAATGAACCCGGGGTGCGTTTACGTGTCGGTCATCAACACTCGCAGTTTTAGCCAATTCTAGCTCGTTTCATGGATTATTACTCACTGTTTGGGGGTCCCGGACTGATTTCCACGATTAACGAACCCTGGAGTGCGTTTAGGTGTCGGTCATTAACACTCACAGTTTTGGCCGATTCTGGCCCGTTTCGTGGACTATTACTCACTGTTTTGGGGTCCCGGAGTGATTTCCACTAAAAATGAACCCTGATGTGCGTTTACGTGTCGGTCGTCAACACTCACAGTTTTGACCGATTTTGGCCCGTTTCGTGGATTATTACTCACTATTTTGTGGTCCGGGAGTGATTTTCTATAAAAATGAACCTCGTGGTGATTTTACGTGTCAGTCATCAACACTCACAGTGTCGGCCGATTCTGGCTCGTTTCATGGACAATTACTCTCTATTTTGGGGTCCCACAGTGATTTCCATGATTAACTATCCCTCGAG
>NW_025284576.1:0-1153 GCF_018294505.1 Triticum aestivum
CCAACGCGTACGCATAGCAGTTTTCAAAGCAGCCCAAGTAGTTGGAATAGGATATAATCTACAATGTTCAGACCACCATACACATGCAAAACTAGTGAAAGCACAAACAGCAGCAGCAACTCGTCTCTCCTCAGGATATTGTAAACATGTAAATCGTTGTTCAGTTTCTAACTCCCAAGTAAGATATATATCAGGAACATATCTACCCTCAAATGGTGGAATATTCAATTTCAGTTTAGGAATATGGACATCATCTCGTACCTGAGGTGGTGGTGCAGGCCTACCATTACGAATATATACCTGAGGTCGACCTGCTGGTGGTGGTGCTGGTGGCTGCTCGTAGATCTGATTTTGATCAACCTCATCCTCATAATCGCCCGCATACTCATCATCCTCCTGGGTACCAGCAGGAGCAGTAGCAGGAGCCAAAGAAACACCAACAGCAGGAGCAGTAGCAGGAGCCAAAGAAACACCAACAGCAGTAACAGCGGCACCAGAATTTTGTCCTGGCACAATAGGAACACGCTGTGCTCGTCCATACTGATTCGGAAGGGGGCGTAGTTGTTGTTGTTGCAGAGGTGCGACAGGTGCAGCCGGTGGTGGAAGACACGCAAGCAGTTCATTAAATCTGTTATCGAGCTTTGTTTCGAACGTCTTCTCAAGGCCAGTGATCTTCTCAATGGCCTCTTCAAAATTGTTCAGCACATCTTGTACATGTTCAGTCATCATTTGCTGAAACTTATCATGAAGCTCCTTGTTTGATAAGTTCTCCCAGTCAATCTCGTCGGCTTGTGATCCTGGCATGGTTAGCAGCAATAGAAACACACAAGAATATGATCCTACAGACTACTAAGAAGTGGTGGTGGTGTATCACAAATCCGTCAAGCAAATCTCAAATTCTTACCAGTTCTTACCCAGCAGCAGGCGGTGATCGGCAACCGTTGTAGTCAAAAACTCTCAAAGCTTGGATAGAGCGATTACGAGGGAGAGTCAAACACACGACGTAGATGTATGTGGAGCTGGGAAGGCTTATAGTATGGTAGCAAAAAGGGTCAGCAATAATCAATTCAGAGATGCAAAGTTGAATAAACGCTCAACGACGGTACTGTGCTGGTCCTAGGCTAGACTGTGCTAGAGACGCGAGCCTAGAACA
>NW_025284577.1:0-1153 GCF_018294505.1 Triticum aestivum
TTAAACTAAATAAACCCCCCTGTTAACCTGTGACGCTGACATATGGGTCCCACAGGTCAGGTTTGATCTGGGGCGCCCTGTTGACCTGCTGACGTCAAGGTGATGTCATGCTGACGCCATAATTCATTTTCTGCAATTATTTTAATTCTAAATAATCAGAAAATTCCAGAAAATGCCTAAAACTTTAATAATTCATAGAAAATTAACCGTAACTCCAAATTAAATAAATTATATATGAAAAATTATCAGAAAAATTCAAGGAATCCATCTGTACCATTCTCATGCATGTTAGAACAACTTATAGGTGCTGTTTAGAACAAATCATATAAAGGGCATTTAAATAATCACATATGGAGTTTGAATTTGAATTTTATATTCAAACCAACTTCATTTAATCTGTTGCTAGTTGCATTAGCCCAAAACACATTCATATTGCCATGTCATAGCATGCATCATATTGTGCATTGCATTAATTGTGTTCCCTTCTGTGTTGCCGGTATTTGTTCCCTCTCGATAGACGTGATACCGATGATGTGATCGTTGACACTGATGAAGACTCAATGTTATCTTCAGAAGTGCCAGGCAAGCAGAACCCCCTTGTTCATTCCGATACAATCCTACTCTCTCGCTCCTGCTCTCTTTTAATGCATTAGGACAACACCGATTTTTCTGTTACTTGCTGCGGTAGCTGAACCCCTTTATCCTCTACATGACCTGTCATTCCACAGTAATTAGATGAAACCCACTAGCATGAGTAGGAGTTGTTTGAGCCCTGATGTGCCTACTCATTCATGCTTGTTTGTCATGCCTGCTACTGCTTAGAGTTGAGTCAGGTCTGATTCATCGGGGATGAATCAGAGGCGTGTGAACATGTCCTACTGTGTGAGAGCTAAGTGTGTGAACACGATTTGGTAAAGGTAGCGGTGAGAGGCCATGTAGGAGTACATGGTGGGTTGTCTCATTGCAGCCGTCCTCAGGAACTGAGTTCTGTGTTTGTGATCCATGATTCAGCTACTACCACGCATTGGGCCCGAAACCAATGGACCCTCTCGGCTTCTTGATCACCCTTGTCCTCTGTCCAGGAGTTGCAAGTAGTTTCTGGTGTTTGTAGTATGCTGGAGGCCGTGGACAGCGCTGACCGTAGGGGTGGGCT
>NW_025284578.1:0-1153 GCF_018294505.1 Triticum aestivum
AAGAAATGGAAGAGTTGGCGCCGGAGTTGATCTGCAAGTTAGAGAAGATCTTTCCACCGGGCTTCTTTAATCCAATGCAACATTTGATTTTGCATCTCCCGACCGAGGCAAGATTGGGGGGGGGCCGTGCAAAATCGTTGGTGCTACCCAACTGAGAGGATGCAGAAGACGCTTCGACAAAAATGTAAAAATAAACGTAGAATTGAAGCATCGATGGCTGAGGCATTCATCACTGAGGAGGCGGCAAACTTCGTGACAGCACACTACGAAGCCAAAAATCGTCATTTGCATAATCCGAAGCCTCGGTACAATGCTGACGACCCTAAAAAGGGTGGATCCAACCTCAGCCTATTCAAAGGGAATCTCGCACCAGCCAGTGTTTCAAATCCAGTATCTTTGGATAACGAACAATGGCGGACCATTTCGTTGTATATCTTCAACAACCTGATAGAAGTGCGGCCGTACATCGAGTAAGTTCTCGGGACATAGTTTCACAACTTCTATTTCCTTTGAACTGCTCTTATTCCTGGATATTTCATACAGTCGATACATCGCCTTATTCTCGTATGGAGCGGTGATCCAAAAGGATTCTGTCGAAGAGTATGAGCTTCTCGCAAAGCAAGGTGGCGGCTATCGCGGTTTCATCTCTTGGTTCAAACAAACGGTAATTTCTAACTTGTAGGCTAATTTGTAGGCGGCTATCCCGGTTTCATTCGCTAATTTGTGCGTAATGCAACAATCCTTTCATATTAAACTTGTAGGCTAATTCAGAGTCTATGGACGCCGAATTGAGACAAGTCGCTAATGGTTTTGACTATAAGGTCCGTTCATTTGACAAATACGACATCAACGGGTATCGCTTTCGTACCTATGGCAAAGAGCTATCTATGGCCGACCGAAAGTCTACAAATTGTTGTGTATCTGCTATCGGCGAAGGAGGTACCGAGTATTATGGGAGAGTTGAAGCAATTTATGAACTTCTATTCTATGGTGAAAACCCACCGAATGTCGTAGTCTTCAAATGTTATTGGTTTCAGCCGAAGGAGACTAGAAGAACTCATGAACATATAGGGCTAGTTGAAATCAACCAAAGCACCCATTTAGATGTTCCTGATGTCTATATTACGGCTCAACAGGCGACCCAAGTATTCTA
>NW_025284580.1:0-1153 GCF_018294505.1 Triticum aestivum
CTTCCCAATCAACAGGACCCCCGTTTCGATCGTAGGAGGTCTGTTTCGTCCGTTTTGCGGTACGCCACACCCCTCCCGATCAACAGGACCCCCGTTTCGACCGTAGGAGGTCCGTTTCCTCCGTTTTACGGTACACCACACCCCTCCCGATCAACATGACCCCCGTTTCGACCGTAGGAGGTCTGTTTTCTCCGTTTTGCGGTACGCCACACTCCTCCCGATCAACATGACCCCCGTTTCGACCGTAGGAGGTCCGTTTCCTTCGTTTTGCGGTACGCCACACCCCTCCCCATGAACACGACGCATTCCGTTGCCTCCCCATGAACACGACGCATTCCGTTGCCTCCCCATGAACACGACGACGACGCTATTTCTCCGTTCCGACCCAGCCATGTACACGAGCCCTGACTGTACGTATGCGCGAGTAGGCGTTCGAGACCCCGCCCGTATGTACACATACGTGGCCGTATTTTCTTTTTGCACCCTGGCCGTTGTACGTACGTGTACATGCTACGTGTGCGCCTCTACTACGACACGTACGCGCCTCTACTACGACACGTGCGCGCCTCTACATCCACCAGTATATATGTACGTACACGTTCGCGACCAGAATGACAACGCTATGTACGCTTCGACCAGGTGGGTCCCGACTGTCAGGCACTTCCTTGCCTGCGAAGATGTAGCTGGTGGGTCCCAGCAGTCAGGGGGGCGAATCGTTTTTTTTGCCCGGATGCACTTCCTTGTGTGTGAAGATGTAGCTGGTGGGTCCCAATAGTTAGGGGCAAACGTTTTTTTCGTGAAATACGGTGGCCCGTCCGGTGGGTCCCCGCTGTCAGGTGGAGGAATAATTATTTTGCACGTAATAAGGAGGCACTTCCTTGTTGCGGCCGTGGACCCAGCTGTCAGCCTCTCCACGTACAGTCCATGTCCGATGGAAGTCGTTCCTTGACCACGTTGACCACGCCGCGCCGAGAGCACCAGGGCGGTGGACGACGGCGAGGCCTAGGAAGGGGACGACACGGAGCCGGGGAAGACGCGGCAGTGGATGCCCACGCATAGAGGAGTACGAGGGTTGACTAGTTCGCTGCGGTGTGAGGCTGCCGTCGCCGCAGAATAACAGGGGGTGTGGGTGAGTAGAGGGATGGCCTGGTCA
>NW_025284581.1:0-1153 GCF_018294505.1 Triticum aestivum
GAAATAGACCAGATCTGACTCGCATAATGGTCATCATAGAGTAGGCGGCGTCCTGCACAGCCATCTCAATAGTAACCCCGAGTCCATAGGAGCAGTGAAGGGGCTCGGTGGATCCAGGATAAGATGGAAATATCCGGACAGTGCAGAGATACTGGCTTTGATTGAAGTCCCGAAATTGCTCTTCGACCGTGTACTCAGGATACCAGCGGTATCCAGCCTCAGTCATTACCCTGACCAACTTGGCAGTATGGCCGGGTACATCTAGGCATCGAGTCAGGCGAACCACTTGATTGAGGTCGCGAGTGGCCATCTGAAAGCACAATCATAATGCAAAGGCATTAGAATTTCTAGCAAAATTTTGGCAGCATAACAGCTGTAAATGCTCAAGAAGGATTTTGAGACATTTGACAAAGGATTTCGTACACACTCAACATCATCATATCAAAGTTCTGAGACCATCCTAGCAACATAATGTGGTAAAAGAACTGAACTAGGCTTGTATCCATCAAACTTATAAGGTACTACTGATTAGTAACACGTGATCCTGATAGAGAGAATATATCCTAATTCCTTAACCCCCGGTGGAAGAATGGACTGACTCAGATCAGAATGTCATAAGATAAAGGAGTAAAAAGAGCCTTACGTTCCAACCCACAAACAATTCCCCTACATATAACTAAAGAATTTCTAGACTCAACATCGACCAGTTTGGCTTGGAGAACCTACAGGCAGTCCGGCTCTGATGCCAACGCTGTCAGGACCCCGACTCGATGTCACATCGATCTAGCCGGTAACACCTCATATCACTTTGCGGCCTCACGCACGGTATCCCCACGGGTGTCGCCTTACCTTTCCCGGGACCGTTTGCGCCTTTTGGCTCACGTATATGATAGTGTCGCTAGCATCCATATGATAAGGAGCCCGGGCTGACATGACTAGTCGTAAACCCAAAGTGGCACAGACTTACAGGGACAGGCATCCATGACCCAACTTCGAACGTGTCGGTCATCAGCAAGTGGGTCCGGGCTGTAGCACTGGGCTAGCAGGACTCCGGTAAACCGGGCTGTAGCGGGCTAACAGGACTCCGGTACTCAATGCGTGACATTTCCCCGAAGGGACAGACACAGGAACGAAGAAGGACACATGCCGGCCA
>NW_025284582.1:0-1153 GCF_018294505.1 Triticum aestivum
CTTCAGAATGACCTTGAGTCGCTGATGGCCCGCTTGAACACGATCCCTGGTCGAGTGCAGGAGTGGAAGAAGTCCTCGGCTCGGTGTGGTGCAGATGTCGCTCTGTGTCTGGCCCGAGTCCACTGCAAAGATGCGCGAGAAGAGAAGCTGGCGGCCCTTCGGGTGGCCAATACCAAGAAGCACGACTTCAGATCCTTTATGGAAACTTTCCTTGCAGCTGCCACTCGGATCGCCGACGGGATTGACCTTGATGAATTTGTTGCACCTTCCAGCCCTCCACAGGAGGGGTAAAAAACTTCTTCTGGCTCGACGCTTTAAATTTGCCTCGGTATGCCGAGTGAAATTGTAACCGACAAACCTTAACAGGCTTGACGCCTGAGCACTTTCGGTTCCTTTAGATGTCGATTCAAACTTGGATTTGGTGCTTGAATACGATTGCCTTCGGCTCGGAATGTCTTTTGCAGGTTCGAAGCAAGGTGCCTGTGCTGCAATCGATTTATTCTTTAGTCCACTTAGACGAGCACTGGGCTGCAGCTAAGCCCCCGAGTGAGAGGGTTGCTCTTCACTCGGTAGGATTTTTGTAACTTAGGCGAGCACAGGGCTGCAGCTAAGCCCCCGAGTGGGAGGGTTGCTCTTCACTCGGTAGGATTTTCACGACTTAGGCGAGTGCTTGGACTGCAGCTAAGCCCCCGAGTGAGAGGGTTGCTCTTCACTCGGTAGGATTTTTATAACTTAGGCGAGCACGAGGCTGCAGCTAAGCCTCCGAGTGGAAGGCTGGCTTACCACTCGGTAGGATTTTCATAACTTAGGCGAGTGCTTGGACTGCAGCTAAGCCCCCGAGTGAGAGGGTTGCTCTTCACTCGGTAGGATTTTTATAACTTAGGCGAGCACGAGGCTGCAGCTAAGCCTCCGAGTGGAAGGCTGGCTTACCACTCGGTAGGATTTTCACAACTTAGGCGAGGGCTTGGACTGCAGCTAAGCCCCCGAGTGAGAGGGTTGCTCTTCACTCGGTAGGATTTTTATAACTTAGGCGAGCACGAGGCTGCAGCTAAGCCTCCGAGTGGAAGGCTGGCTTACCACTCGGTAGGATTTTCACAACTTAGGCGAGTGCTTGGACTGCAGCTAAGCCCCCGAGTGAGAGGGTTGCTCTTCA
>NW_025284583.1:0-1153 GCF_018294505.1 Triticum aestivum
ATTAACACTCAAGGTCACATCCCCATGTGACTAACACCCAAAGAGTTTACTAGAGTCAATAATCTAGTTCACATTTACCATGTGATTAACACTCGATGAGTTCTGGGTTTGATCATGTTATGCTTGTGAGAGAGGTTATAGTCAACGGGTCTGAACCTTTCAGATCCGTGTGTGCTTTACAAATCTCTATGTCATCTCCTAGATGCAGCTACCACGTTCTATTTGGAGCTATTCCAAATAACTGTTCTACTTGGAGCTATTCTAAATTGTTGCTCCATTATACGTATCCGGTATCTCTACTCAGAGCTATCCGGATAGGTGTTAAGCTTGCATCGATGTAACCCTTTACGACGAACTCTTTTACCACCTCCATAATTGAGAAAATTCCTTAGTCCACTAGTTACTAAGGATAACTTTGACCGCTGTCCTGTGATCCATTCTTGGACCACTCTTGTACCCCTGGACTGACTCATGGTAAAGCACACTTCAGGTGCGGTACACAGCATAGCATACTGTAGAGCCTATGTCTTAAGCATAGGGGACGACCTTCGTTCCTTTCTCTCTATTCTGCCATGGTCGAGCTTTAAGTCTTAACTTCATACCTTACAACTCAGGCAAGAACTCCTTCTTTGACTGATCCATCTTGAACACCTTCAAGATCACGTCAAGGCATGTGCTCATTTGAAAGTACTATTAAGCGTTTTGATCTATCCTTATAGATCTTGATGCTCAATGTTCAAGTAGCTTAATCCAGGTTTTCCATTGAAAACACTTTCCAAATAACCCTATATGCTTTCCAGAAATTCTACGTCATTTCTGATCATTAATATGTCAACGACATATACTCATCAGAAATTCTATAGTGCTCCCACTCACTTCTTTGGAAATACAAGTTTCTCATAAACTTTGTATACACCCAAAATCTTTGATCATCATCAAAGCATACATTCCAACTCCGAGATGCTCACTCCAGTCCTCAGAAGGATTGCTGGAGCTTTGCATACTTATTAGCATATTTCAGGATAGACAAAACCTTCCGGTTGTATCACATACAACCTTTCCTCAAGAATCGTCGAGGAAACAATGTTTTGACATCCTATCTGCAAGATTTCATAAATAATGCAGTAATTGCTAATATAATTCCAACAGACTC
>NW_025284584.1:0-1153 GCF_018294505.1 Triticum aestivum
TGTGCATGACTGATTTGGAATGATTCCAAAGAAAGCAACATTGACTTTCTCGAATCCACGGCGGCAACTTGCATCAGATGCACATGAATTAAAGGAAGTCACTACCTTCATCCGAACATATGCTTCATGAACTAGCATGGACAAATGCTTTCAAAAGTTTCCAACACTAGCTTAATGTTCAACAAAATCATGGAGGAGACAAGGATGTTGTCAATGGGCTCAACAACAATTCATCTAGGTTTCCTTTTAAAAGGAATTCCATAGTTAAGTGAACAAGTGGTAGCATTGGTCAGACCAGAGATGTAATGGTGTATGCTCGAGGAATCAACCACGAATAAGACAACATTACGAGCATCGTTGGTACTGATTTGATTTGACGATAGCCCACACTCAAATCAAAGGATTGATAAGACAATAGGTCCAGCAACTGATCACAAGGACCAATCGATGAAGATATCATCTTTCTTCAACACACACTACACAAGAATATCCCTTTGGAACGAACTAAGTCAGACAAGCTTTTATCTTCCAACTCTCCAAGTTGTTGTCTAGCTTAACCAACTAGCTCAGGGATATCTAACACCGATTCTTGGAGAGAAGGTGGTTCACAAGAAACCTACTTGATCACGAGCTCAACATAACAGTCAGGTGACAGCCTGGTGATACTTTCGAGAAGATATTCGAAAAATCACGAACCACCGGTATGTTACTAAGCTCGAGAACAATCTCACTTTTGAGGGCAAGACGATATGATCAAATGAGTGAGGACTTGACAAGATCCTAACTCATCAATCGAAGGGTGCACCGAAATAAGGACTAGGTAGCATAATCAACCTCAGAATGATGATTCAATAACCAACACACTAGGAATGAAATTATTGTCCTTTAACTACCAAGCAACGAGGTTGCTGGGAGTATTGATTTCACACACCATGATTCATTTGTCGGCATTCCGGTGACAATAACACAGGAACCGAGGAATGAACAATGATGGCAAGAAGTATCACTGTACCAAGAGTTCATAGGATGGTGTGCAATTCCTATAACAATCTCGATATAAAATATGTAATACTCCAAGGTAGAGCAGAACAAAAGCTGGAGTAGCAATTTGATCTGCGGAATACAACTACTTTGACCCAATCCTAGATATGGA
>NW_025284585.1:0-1153 GCF_018294505.1 Triticum aestivum
GTAGACGTTCTGCGGTAACGATGCGGCGTCAATATTACTAAATACTCGGAGCGTGATAAAATCATGATTTTTTTGCACGACGTGGGCACATGTGTTATAGGAACGATGGTATTTTTTCATAATTTTTGGTGATGGAGAAGTATTCGAAAAATTCCCTCTACCCGGATTGCCCTTCGCGCGTCTACGGCTGTGGCCGGCGGCCTCCGGGGGCTAGCATGCCGCCAAATCTTGCGCCGGCGGCCTCTCACAAGTCTGGAAGTGTTGTTGCGGTTGCAAACGCCCGGCACGCGTGTCCGGGGTGTGCCCCCCTCACGAACGGCGCTGCCGCCGGCGCCTGGAGGGGGGAAACGGACGCGTGGGGTCTACACGGAGGGGATCTTGCTGTGGGACTTCCCCGGATGTTGCTCCAAAGTGTTCCTATGGGCTGACCTAACACAACCGGGTGGGGAGGTCCATTGGTCAAAGCCCGTCCGTGCAAAGTCAAAGGGGTAGATCCCGTGGTCAAACGCGACAGGGTTAGGCAGGACGGGGGCACTGGGGGTAGCAATGCCACCGGAGCATCGCACCGGGCCCTTATACATGCGGGGTGGTGTGGTGGCATGTCCGAAGAGGCGGGACGCGTCTCCGGGCGTGGCCCCCCTCAGGGACGGCGATGACACGGTAGTAGACGTTCTGCGGTAACGATGCGGCGTCAATATTACTAAATACTCTGAGCATGATAGAATCATGATTTTTTTTGCACGACGTGGCACATGTGCTATAGGAACGATGATATTTTTTCATAATTTTTGATGATGGAGAAGTATCCGAAAAATTCCCTCCACGCGGATTGCCCTTCGCGCGTCTACGGCTGTGGCCGGCGGCCTCCGGGGGCTAGCATGCCGCCAAATCTTGCGCTGGGGCCTCTCACAAGTCTGGAAGTGTTGTCGCGGTTGCAAACGCCCGGCACGCGTGTCCGGGGTGTGCCCCCCTCACGGACGGCGCTGCCGCCGGCACCTGGAGGGGGGAAACGGACGCGTGGGGTCTACACGGAGGGGATCTTGCTGTTGGTCTGCCCCGGATGTTGCTCCAAAGTGTTCCTATGGGCTGACCTAACACAACCGGGTGGGGAGGTCTATTGGTCAAAGCCCGTCCGTGCAAAGTCAAAGGGGTA
>NW_025284586.1:0-1153 GCF_018294505.1 Triticum aestivum
ACCCTAGCGTCACCGGACCTTAAGTGTGTAGACCCTACGGGTTCGGGAGACATGCAGACATGACCGAGACGCCTCTCCGGTCAATAACCAACAGCGGGATCTGGATACCCATGTTGGCTCCCACATGTTCCACGATGATATCATCGGGTGAACCACGGTGTCGAGGATTCAATCAATCCGTATGCAATTCCCTTTGTCAATCGGTATGTTACTTGCCCGAGATTCGATCGTCGGTATCCCAATACCTAGTTCAATCTCGTTACCGGCAAGTCTCTTTACTCGTACCGCAATGCATGATCCCGTGACTAACGCCTTAGTCACATTGAGCTCATTATGATGATGCATTACCGAGTGGGCCCAGAGATACCTCTCCGTTTACATGGAGTGACAAATCCCAGTCTCGATCCGTGCCAACCCAACAGACACTTTCGGAGATACCCGTAATGCACCTTTATAGTCACCCAGTTACATTGTGACGTTTGGCACACCCAAAGCACTCATACGGTATCCGGGAGTTGCACGATCTCATGGTCTAAGGAAAAGATACTTGACATTGGAAAAGCTCTAGCAAACGAAACTACACGATCTTTTATGCTATGCTTAAGTTGGGTCTTGTCCATCACATCATTCTCCTAATGATGTGATCCCGTTATCAATGACATCCAATGTCCATAGTCAGGAAACCATGACTATCTGTTGATCAACGAACTAGTCAACTAGAGGCTTACTAGGGACAGGTTGTGGTCTATGTATTCACACATGTATTATGATTTCCGGACAATACAATTATAGCACGAATAATAGACTATTATCATGAACACAGAAATATAATAATAACCATTTATTATTGCCTCTAGGGCATATTTCCAACAGTCTCCCACTTGCACTAGAGTCAATAATCTAGTTACATTGTGATGAATCGAACACCCATTGCGTCCTGGTGTTGATCATGTTTTGCCCTAGGGAGAGGTTTAGTCAACGGATCTGCTACATTCAGGTCCGTGTGCACTTTACAAATATCTATGTCTCCATTTTGAACACTTTCACGAATGGAGTTGAAGCGACGCTTGATATGTCTGGTCTTCCTGTGAAACCTGGGCTCCTTCGCAAGGGCAATAGCTCCAGTGTTGTCACAAAAGAGAGTCATTGGGCC
>NW_025284587.1:0-1153 GCF_018294505.1 Triticum aestivum
CAGCTGTCGCCTCGATCTTCAGAAGTTAATTAATGAAGGGAATCTTTATAAACTTTTTATACAGAGATGACGTCATGATGATTTACTGCAATTTCAGAAGATGACGTCATGGCGGTTTACCAAAGTTTACACGGAGAAGATATCATGGCGGTTTACGAGGATCATAAGAAGATGTTCAGGGAATTTTTCTAAGTATCGAAGATTGACATTAACAGGTTCAGATCAATCTGGGGCCTAATGTTGAGGATACAACTACTGAGTGTAAACCGCCCAGGAGGGGCCGGTTCATGCTCATCTATATTGAAGCCCATGAAGACAAAGAAGATGGTGCTCTACTATTAAAGCTTAGAGGCCCAGAGCCCAAAGGCGGATTAGGGCCCATAGTTATAAACCGCCATAGTTGTATAACTTGTATTGTAAGTTAGGGAAAGAAAGAGACCGAGCCGGACACTTGTATGAGCCGGCCTCGGGACTCTATAAACCCGTCGGGCGTCAACGTGTGTATATAAAGGGACGACCCGGCGGCAGTTCAGGGACAAGAAACAACAGCTCGAGAGATAGGTAAAGCGGATTCGCTCCCTACTCATCAAGATCAATCAATCCCACAAAAAATGGATCGTAGGCTTTTACCTTCACTGCAAGGGGCCGAACCAGTATAAACCTCTCGTGTCCTTTGTTCCGGTTTAACCCCTTTAAGCTAATCTCGTTGCGATGGCTCCACGACTAAGTCCTTCTGCTAGGACATCTGACGTGTTAATTCCACGACAGTTTGCCTCGAACTCGTAATGGCAAAGATTCTGTGTTTGTTGTTCTGGACCGTTTCTCTAAAATGGCACATTTCATACCATGCAAAAAGATAGGCGATGCTTCACAAATATCTTTTGTAGGGAAATCTTATGCCTACATGGAGTGCCAAAGACAATTGTATCTAATCGCGACGTCAAGTTCCTAAGCTACTTTTGGAAGATGCTATGCGCCATGCTCGGAATCAAGCTATTGTTCTGTTCGGCATACCATCCTCAAACTGATGGCCAAACGGAGGTCACGAACCGGACTCTCTCCACTCTACTATGCGTGTTGATTAAGAATAACATCAAGGAGTGGGAGGAGTGCCTACTCATCGCCGAGTACGCCTACAACCACGCAAGACATT
>NW_025284588.1:0-1153 GCF_018294505.1 Triticum aestivum
AACTCAGTCGGGTCATCGTGGTGCTATTTTTTCAGTATTGAAATATTAACGTGGTTAATCTCAATGCTATATTTTAGTACCAAAATTAGTGATATAGAATTGAGTCATGCGTTCATCCAGCTGTTTTTCACTACTGAAATCAATACTGCAATATTTACATGGATAATCGCAGTACCGAATATTAGTAACAAATTTGTGATATACAGCTAAGTCTCGTGATCATCGTTTTGTTTTTAAGTCTTGAAATCTATATTGAAATATTAGTGGATAATCGCAATACTGAATTTTAATACCAAAATTAGTGATATACAACTGAGTGTGATGATCATCATTTTATATTTCAGTATTGAAACCAATAGTGATATATTAACGTGGATAATCACAATACTAAATTTTAGTACTGAAATTAGTGATACACGACCGACTCGGGTCATCGTGGTGCTGTATTTCAGTATTGAAGTCAGTACGGAAATGTTAACATGTATAATCATAATACTGAGTTTTAATACCAAAATTAGTGATATAGAACTGAGTGAGGTGTTAGTCATGCTATTTTTTAGTACTCAAATCAATACTGACATATTAACATTGATAATCCCAATACTGAATTTTATGCCGAAATTAGTGATATAAAACTGAGTCAGGTCATCCTAGTGCTATTTTTAGTATTGAAAAATTAACGTGAAGAATCACAATACTGAATTCTAGTACCAAAATTAGTGATATACAAGTGAGTCGGGTGATCTCGTTTTGTATTTCAGTACTGAAATCAGTATTGAAATATTAAGGTGGACAATCGCAATACTGAATTTCTGTACCGAAATGGGTGATATAGAACATAGTCAGGTCATCTTGGTGATCTAGTTCTATATTGAAATCAGTACTGAAATATTACCGTGGATAATCAGAACAGTGAATTTTAGTACCGAAATTAGTGATATACAATCGAGTCGGGTCATCGTGGTGCGGTTTTCAATATTAAATATTAACGTGGATAATCACAATACTATGTTTTAGTACTGAAATTAGTGATATAGAACCGAGTCGGGTGTTAGTCAAGCTATTTTTGAGTACTCAAATTAATACTGAAGTACTAACATGGATAATCGCAATAGTAAAATTTATACCGAAATTAGTGATATAGAAGTGAGTC
>NW_025284589.1:0-1153 GCF_018294505.1 Triticum aestivum
ATATTGTTTTGGTCTCATTCTTGCATGATTCGAGCTAAACTAACCCGGACTGACGCTATTTTCAGCAGAGCTGCCTGTATGGTTTTATTGTGTGCAGGAAAATGGATTTTTAGGTGTCTCGGAGAATTCTACGAAAAATCACAGAAAATCCACGCACCCGAAGGAAACCAGTACCAGAAGAAGGGCCAGAGGGGAGCCAGGGGGGGCCCAGGCGCCCTGGTGGCGCGGCCCAGCCCCTGGCCGCGCCGGGGGGTCGCCTGGGTGGGCCCCACCTCCTCTGCTGCCCTACCTCGACTCGTATTTTATCTCGTGACGGAGAAATTCCAGAACGGAAGTCATCCTCCCAGTTTCCGTCGCGGAGCCGCCGCCACCCTCTGTTCTTCCTCGGGAGGGCTAATCTGGAGGCTGATTTGGCCTCCGGAGAGGGGAGATCGTCGCCATCGTCATCATCATCACCACTTCATCACCACTCCATGATTCCTCCCTCCATGTGTGAGTAATTTCCCTGCTGTAGGCAAAGGGGATGGTAGGGATTGGATGAGTTAGATCATGTAATAATCTGTCAGATCATTGGGGGCATGTTGCCTATCATCTACTATGGTGTTTATCATCTTTGCTTCAACTCGTTATTCTTAATGCTTGACACTAGGGCCCGAGTGCCATGAATTCAGATCTGAACCTTATATGTTTGCGTGAATATATTTGTGTTCTTGATCCTATCTATGAGTTGTTTGCACCTATTACGGTTTGGAACCGGCGATCCCAAAAGTGACAGCTTGGGACACCAAAGGGGATGATCCGTAGTTTGAGGATTACATGTTTCCATTGAGTTTATTGCTTTGTTCCGGTGCTCTTTGACAGGAGCACCTTAATCTCCATAAGTTCCTTTTGGCCCCGTTCGTAGCGGGATGGTAGGACAAAAGATGTTGTGCAAGTTCTTATTGCAAGCACGTACAACTACCTACGGGAAACATGCCTAATGTTTGATATTTGCCTAGATGATCATTACTTTTCTGTGTGCCTTGCCCCAAGTTGGAATCATGATATATCTCATCCATGCAGCGCCCAACCATCCATCTCCCTAGCCTACAGTGTTTTAATACTACTGGTTACTAGTTGCTACTTTCGCCGTTTACTTTTGCTGTTTACTTTC
>NW_025284590.1:0-1153 GCF_018294505.1 Triticum aestivum
CGTGATACTAAATTTCTTAGCCACTTTTGGAGATGTTTATGGGCTAAGTTGGGGACTAAACTGCTTTTTAGTACTACTTGTCACCCCCAAACTGATGGACAAACTGAAGTAGTCAATAGAACGTTGTCTACTATGCTTAGGGCTGTTTTGAAGAATAATAAGAAAATGTGGGAGGAATGCTTGCCTCATATTGAATTTGCTTATAATCGTTCATTGCATTCTACTACTAAGATGTGCCCTTTTGAAGTTGTGTATGGTTTCCTACCTCGTGCACCTATTGATTTGTTGCCTCTTCCATCTTCGGAGAAGGTTAATTTTGATGCTAAACAACGTGCTGAATTGATTTTAAAAATGCATGAGTTAACTAAGGAAAACATTGAGCGCATGAATGCTAAATATAAACTTGCTGGATATAAGGGTAGAAAACATGTTGTGTTTGCACCTGGAGATCTTGTTTGGTTACATTTGCGTAAGGATAGATTTCCTGATTTGCGCAAATCAAAGTTAATGCCACGTGCTGATGGTCCCTTTAAGGTGTTAGAGAAAATAAATGATAATGCATATAAACATGAGCTGCCTGCAGATTTTGGGGTTAGTCCCACTTTTAACATTGCAGATTTGAAGCCTTATTTGGGTGAGGAAGATGAACTTCCGTCGAGGACGACTTCATTTCAAGAAGGGGAGGATGATGAGGACATCAATACAGTTGTTACACCCACAGCCCCTGCTGCTATACATACTGGACCAATTACTAGAGCTCGTGCACGCCAACTAAATTACCAGGTACTTTCGTTTCTTGGTAATGATTCTAATGTTCATGAGAATATGATGCTGGCTAAATTGGATACATTTGTTTTGCTTACAAATGAAGGGCCTAGCTTGGAGAAGGATGAACATTGGAGCAAGAACAAGCATGGAGATGACGGCATGCGCAAGGGAAACAAGAACGGAGTTACAAGTGATGATTTCAGGACTTTGAAGCCACCATAATGGGTGCATGAAGCCTTGGACGAAATATACAAGATGCCACTTCATAAATTTCGTCCCGAGGCTATTTTAGGTGCTGCGTCACCTTATTATTGGGCCAGGCCCATGTAATTTCGAAATACATAAGTATAGGCTATTTTTAGAGTCCGTATGTGTGGGGAAACAA
>NW_025284591.1:0-1153 GCF_018294505.1 Triticum aestivum
GTCAAACGATTCATAATCAAGAGACTCTAAAAGTCCATCGGCATGGAGCTTCTTCATGCGCTTGACACCAATGTGACCAAGGCGGCAGTGCCACAAGTATGTGGGACTATCGTTATCAACTTTAAATCTTTTGGCATCTATACTATGAACATGTGTAATATTACGCTCGAGATTCATTAAGAATAAACCATTGACCATCGGAGCATGACCATAAAACATATCTCTCATATAAATCGAACAACCATTATTCTCAGACTTAAATGAGTAGCCATCTCGTATTAAACGAGATCCAGATACAATGTTCATGCTCAAACTTGGCACTAAATAACAATTATTAAGGTTCAAAACTAATCCCGTAGGTAAATGTAGAGGCAGCGTGCCGACGGCGATCACATCGACTCTGGAACCATTCCCGACGCGCATAGTCACCTCGTCCTTCGCCAGTCTCCGTTTATTCCACAGCTCCTGCTGTGAGTTACAAATATGAGCAACGGCACCGGTATCAAATACCCAGGAGTTACTACGAGTACTGGTAAGGTACACATCAATCACATGTATATCAAATATACCTTTGGTGTTGCCGGCCTTCTTATCC
This sequence comes from Triticum aestivum, assembly GCF_018294505.1. Classification (NCBI taxonomy): domain Eukaryota; kingdom Viridiplantae; phylum Streptophyta; class Magnoliopsida; order Poales; family Poaceae; genus Triticum; species Triticum aestivum. Next base: position 596 of record NW_025284591.1, read on the forward strand.
GCTAAGTATTTGGGGCAGTTCCGCTTCCAGTGACCCTTCCCCTTGCAATAAAAGCACTCAGTCTCAGTCTTGGGTCCATTCTTTGACTTCTTCCCGGTAACTGGCTTACCAGGCGCGGCAACCTCCTTGCCGTCCTTCTTGAAGTTCTTCTTACCCTTGCCCTTCTTGAACTTAGTGGTCTTATTGACCATCAACACTTGATGTTCTTTCTTGATTTCAGCCTCTGCTGACTTCAGCATCGAGAACACTTCAGGAATGGTCTTTTCCATCCCCTGCATGTTGTAGTTCATCACAAAGCTCTTGTAGCTTGGTGGGAGCGACTGGAGGATTCTGTCAATGACCGCCTCATCTGGGAGGTTAATGTTCAGCTGGGTCATACGGTTGTGCAACCCAGACATCTTCAGGATGTGCTCACTGACAGAACTGTTTTCCTCCATCTTACAACTGTAGAACTTGTCGGAGACATCATATCTCTCGACCCGGGCATGAGCTTGAAAAACTAGTTTCAGCTCTTCGAACATCTCATATGCTCCGTGGTGCTCAAAACGCTTTTGGAGC
>NW_025284592.1:0-1153 GCF_018294505.1 Triticum aestivum
GATATGAAACACATGCCGGCCAGTCAAGTGTCCAGAGCAGTAGTGCTGGGCTAGCAGGACTCCGGTGAACCGGGCTGTAGCGGACTACTATGGCTCAAGGAGGCACTAGACTACATTTCCCCATAAGAGAGGCTGCTAAGGATAGACAACTAGATCATCGGATCCCACACATACCAAGCATTTCAATCATACACACAATATGCTCGATATATGCAAATACAACATGGCATCACAACAAGACTCTACGACTCAGAGTATTTATTCATTAGGCTCCGAAGAGCCAGATATTACAAACATGGGTCTCATGACCCAACATTCAGAGCATACAAGTCAAAGCACATGCGGAAGCTTAACATGTCTGAGTACAGACATCTACAAATGAAAAAGGCTGAGAAGCCTGACTATTTACTAGATCCTGCCGAGGGCACAAGATCGTAGCTGAGGTATCAAGCTAAACGTCGAAGTCCACACGGAACTACTAGCGAGACTGACGTCTCTCAGCAAAGCATAAAATAAGCAAACGTGAGTACAAATGTACCCAGCAAGACTTACATCAGAACTATCTACATATGCATCGGTATCAATAAAAGGGGGTAGTGGAGTTTAACTGCAGCAAGCCAACTTTGACTCAGTGGCTAACCTGAACTACGACTGCAAGTAACTCTTTTGAGGTGGCGCACACGAGTGCACATGTTCACCATATCAATACTCCACTATGGATCCGCTCCCGTCTCCCTACGAGAACGCCATCCATAGCACTCACGCTTATCTTGCGCATTTTAGAGTATCCACTTTCACTTGTCTATGAACTGTTATAGGCAACCCAGAAGTCCATTTCCGCGGACACGGCTATTCGAATAGATCATATTAACCCTGCAGGGGTGTACTTCGACACACACGCTCTCACCACTTACCGCCGTTTACACGACATGTACTCGGCAACCTTCAAGCGGAAGCCCAGCGAGGGTGTCGGCCGCAGCCTACCTAAACGCTCAAGTCTCTAGTCCAGGTTTATCGCCTATTCAGGTTCCATCCGCAGGGAGTCCGGCCGAGGTTTCCACATACGGCCCCGAACGATGTGTGCGGGGTTCCGAGACACCAAACGGGCGCCCGGCATGCCCGGCCACGTGCCTACCGCATCACAGCCCACCCC
>NW_025284593.1:0-1153 GCF_018294505.1 Triticum aestivum
CGAACGTGTCGGTCATCAGCAAGTGGGTCCGGGCTGTAGCACTGGGCTAGCAGGACTCCGGTAAACCGGGCTGTAGCGGGCTAACAGGACTCCGGTACTCAATGCGTGACATTTCCCCGAAGGGACAGACACAGGAACGAAGAAGGACACATGCCGGCCAGCCTAAGTGTTCCAGAGCAGTAGCAAGCTACCATGGCTCAGCGGTAACACTAGGAGACATTTCCCGGTAAGAGAGGCTACTAAAGATAAACAACTAGGTAGTCAGATCCCACACATACCAAGCATTTCAATAACATACACACAATATGCTCGATATGTGCAATACAACATGGCATCACAAAATGACTCTACGACTCAAGTAGTTATTCAATAGGCTCCGAGGAGCGAGACATTACAAACATGGGTCTCATGACCCAACAATCAGAGCATACAAGTCAAAGCACAAACGGAAGCTATCATGTCTGAGTACAGACATCTATAAATGAAAAAGGCTGAGAAGCCTGACTATCGATCAGATCCTGCCGAGGGCACAAGATCGTAGCTGAGGTATCAAGCTAAACGTCGAAGTCCAAGCGGAACTACTAGTGAGACTGAAGTCTCTCTGCAAAAACATAAAATAGGCAAACGTGAGTACAAATGTACCCAGCAAAACTTACATGAGAACTAACTACATATGCATCATTATCAACAAAGGGGATGGTGGAGTTTAACTGCAGCAAGCCAGCTTTGACTCGGTGGCTATCCTGAACTACGACTGCGAGTAACTCTTTTGAGGTGGCGCACACGAGTCCACATATTCACCATATCAATACACCACTATGGATCCGCTCCCGTCTCCCTACGAGAACGCCATCCATAGCACTCACGCTTATCTTGCGTATTTTAGAGTATCCACTTTCACTTGTCTATGAACTGATATAAGCAACCCAGAAGTCCTTTTCCGCGGACACGGCTATTCGAATAGATGATGTTAACCCTGCAGGGGTGTACTTCTTCATACATGTTTCCACCACTTAGCGTCTGCACACGACATGTGCTCGGCAGACTTCAAGCGAAAGCCGACGTGGGTGTAGACCACGACCTACCTAAACACCTAAGTCTCTAGTCCAGGTTTATCGCCTATTCGGGTTCCATCCATGAGGAGATCCGGCCG
>NW_025284594.1:0-1153 GCF_018294505.1 Triticum aestivum
AGTAGGCTAAAGACCCAGGTGGTGACCCTGAGCTTGTGATGGACCACGTAGTATAGCTAGGCTTTCCAAGCCTCTTTTATTTTACTAGTTGTCTGTACTCAGACAATGTACTTCCGCTGCTGGTTTGTATGACTGTATGACTTGTATGTTGGGTCGTGAGACCCGTACCTTTGTGTATGTTATGTATGGCTCTCTGAGCCTTAAATAAAGTACTTGTGTCGTAGAGTCATGTTGTGATGCTTCGTTGTATTTGCACATATCAAGCATATTGTGTGTATGATTGAAATGCTTGGTATGTGTGGGATCTGACTATCTAGTTGTTTATCTTTAGTAGCCTCTCTTACCGGGAAATGTCTCCTAGTGTTACCGCTGAGCCATGGTAGCTTGCTACTGCTCTGGAACACTTAGGCTGGCCAGCATGTGTCCTTCTTCGTTCCTGTGTCTGTCCCTTCGGGGAAATGTCACGCTTTGAGTACCGGAGTCCTGCTAGCCTAGTGCTACAGCCCGGACCCATTTGCTGATGACCGACACGTTCGGAGCTGGGTCATGGATGCCTGTCCCTGTAAGTCTGTGCCACTTTGGGTTTACGACTAGTCATGTCAGCCCGGGCTCTTTATCATATGGATGCTAGCGACACTATCATATACGTGAGCCAAAAGGCGCAAATGGTCCCGGGCAAAGGTAAGGCGACACCCGTGGGAATACCGTGCGTGAGGCCGCAAAGTGATATGAGGTGTTACCGGCTAGATCGATGTGACATCGAGTCGGGGTCCTGACAGCGTTGGCATCAGAGCCGGACTGCCTGTAGGTTCTCCAAGCCAAACTGGTCGATGTTGAGTCTAGAAATTCTTTAGTGATATGTAGGGGAATTGTTTGTGGGTTGGAACGTAAGGCTCTTTTTACTCCTTTATCTTATGACATTCTGATCTGAGTCAGTCCATTCTTCCACCGGGGGTTAAGGAATTAGGATCTGTTCTCTCTATCAGGATCACGAGTTACTAATCAGTAGTACCTTATAAGTTGATGGATTCAAGCCTAGTTCAGTTTTACTACCACATGATGTTGTTAGAATGGATTCAGAACTTTGATATGATGATGTTGAGTGTGTACGAAATCCTTTGTCAAATGTCTCAAAATCCTTTTTGAGCATTTA
>NW_025284595.1:0-1153 GCF_018294505.1 Triticum aestivum
CATCATTTATAAGCTAACCTAGGTAAAATGGGTCATTTTGGAGGAAAATAAGCTAACTCTAGGTCATTATGGTAAGCATATTGGAGGAAATAAAGCTAAGTCTAGGTCTTTATGCATTTGTTAAGCAAAACACTAGAGAAACTTACCGTGATCAGGGAGGTGTAGGAGCGGGGTGGCTAGTGCCGCTACCTGGAGAAGGATCGTGCGATGCGTTTCTGGAGTTAAGCTGCAACAAAGATCATTTCCAATGTCTCGTTAGCATTACGACACTCAAATGTTGAGACTACCAACTAATGTCCATTCAAACTAAACTCACCGTGCTCCCAGGAGCAATCACTGGCATTGGCGGAGCGGGCTGACCGGACTTCTCGCACACAGACTGCACATTTGGTTTTCAGAACAGAGTCATACTAGTTAGTAATGAGACTCAAATGTTAAGACTAGCAAGTAATCTGCAGAAGAAACTTACCACAAGGAGCTCATACATGTCCCTTGCCTGCATGTCATTCTGTGCCCTCTCCTCCTCCATCATCTTTCTCGTCCTCTCCTCCATCTCCCGCTGCCTCTCCGCCGCCTCCGCCAGAAGTTTCTCCGTTCTATCTCTCTCAGTCTGTATAGCAGCCTGCAACACCACTCACATGACCATTTGTAATCATTGATGGAAGCACACACAATGTAATGGAGAAAGATAACTGAGTACGTATCACTAACCTTGATGGCGAGTTGCACTGGCCGTTCACGAGGCCTTATCTCAGGAGCGGAGCTCGACTGGCGCGCCTTGATCTCCGGGAGAGTGCGAGGACAACGGATAAGTCCATCTCCAATGGCTATGGAGCCATGGGACCTCCCGCCACCAGATATCATCACCAGCTCTGGATCAATGGGACCCTGGCTCGGGTTAAAGTCCTCCCCTTTCCTCGCCTTCCCCTCATCTCTATATCTCACGAGCTTGTTGTGGGAGGAGATGTTGGTGAAGTTGTTTGCATCATCGAGGTCAGACTGAGAGAAAGCCTTGACTTTCTTGTAAGAGCCAGTGTGGGCCATGGCATACAGGTCGTACACCTCTGGCACCTTATCCGCCTTATTGTGGCGTGCCTGAAAGAGAGAAACAATGAAAATTAGTAATTAAAGGGCTCAAGCTAGCATGATGAAT
>NW_025284596.1:0-1153 GCF_018294505.1 Triticum aestivum
CTCCTAATTCACTAATTTGTAGGAAGGTACTGAACTTTTGGATTTGAAAAAAGTTTCAGAAGATATATCTAATGTAGATGGTGATTGATAGAGCAATTCTTGCTCATAAGTTCCTGTATGAGTACTGCGCCTAGCATAAAGCTTGTGACTGGTAGTAAAACATCTATTTTTATTTTGAGATAGAGTTCGATCCTCAACTATTTCTCGCGATATCTTCTTACGAAGTTTTGTTAGGGCATCTATAACTGCCTCCGGTTTAGGTGGGCAGCCCGGCAAGTAGACATCCACAGGAATTAACTTATCAACTCCCCGAACAGTACTATAGGAATCCGTACTGAACATTCCCCCTGTAATAGTACAGGCTCCCATAGCAATGACGTATTTTGGTTCAGGCATTTGCTCGTATAATCTCACTAAAGAGGGAGCCATTTTCATTGTTACCGTACCGGCTGTTAAAATTAGGTCTGCTTGCCTAGGACTTGATCTTGGTACCGATCCATAACGATCAAAGTCGAATCGTGAGCCTATTAATGAAGCAAATTCAATGAAACAACAACTGGTACCGTATAGAAGGGGCCATAAACTGGAGAGTCTTGACCAATTCGAAAGATCATTTGGTGTAGTTGAAATAACAGAATTGGAACTTGTTTGGTCAAGTAAGGGAAAATCAATCAAAGTATTGTTAGACGGCCTACCTGAACAGGCTTTTTATTTGGTGGGTAACATCGATGAAGCTAGCACGAAAGCTATAACCTTAGAAGAGGAGAACAAATCGAAGAAATGAAATTAAATCTTTATGTACTGACTCCTAAGCGAATTATTTGGGATTGTGAAGTGAAAGAAATCATTTTATCCACTAATAGTGGCCAAATTGGCGTATTACCAAACCACGCCCCCATTAACACAGCAGTAGATATGGGTCCTTTGAGAATACGCCTCCTCAACGACCAATGGTTAACAGCGGTTCTGTGGAGCGGTTTTGCGAGAATAGTTAATAATGAGATCATCATTTTAGGAAATGATGCGGAACTGGGTAGTGATATTGATCCGGAAGAAGCTCAAAAGGCACTTGAAATAGCCGAAGCTAACTTGAGTAAAGCTGAGGGTACGAAAGATTTGGTTGAAGCGAAGCTCGCTCTCAGACGAGCTAGGA
>NW_025284597.1:0-1153 GCF_018294505.1 Triticum aestivum
TAGCTCGATGTGCTCCTGCTGCCTCGTAGCTACCGCCTGTGCCCTCCGTTCGCTCGAACGCGAGCTGCAGCCCCACGCCCGCGCTATCCCGAACTCCGGCCGCCGCCGCGAGCGTTGCCCCGGCGAGCTCCGGCCTTCCCAGCTCCTCCCCCTGCCACCGTTGGATGCGCACGAGCCCCAGCTCCTCGTAGATGGGCTCGGCCATCGATTTGGTCGCCGGAGCCGCCGTTCCGATCAGCGCCGCCGCGTCTGTGTGCTCGCCGGCGTTGAACTCCGGTGGGATGACGTGGCCGCCATTAGCAGCTAACAGCCCGCTTAATTAACCCCCCCTGACGCTGACAAGTGGGCCCCAGGGCTTAGTCAAAGCTAACCAGCCCAGGTTTGACTCGGGGTTAACCCCCTGTCACTGACGTGTGGGTCCCACACGTCAGATTTGACCTGAACAGCCGCGTTGACCAGCTGATGTAGTGATGACGTCATGCTGACGCAATTATTTATTTTCTGGAATTAAAATAATTCAGAAAATCCAGAAAATGATTTAAACTTCAAAAATTCATACCAATTCAACCGTAGCTCAGATTAAAATAATTTATATATGAAAAATTATCAGAAAAATGCAACCTTTCCATCTGTACTAGTTTCATGCATGAAAAACCAACCTATACATGCTGAATATGGGAAAACACATTATGGCATATGTAAGAGACCTAATTTAGAAATGCATTTGAACCTTTGGTTCAAATGGACTTCAAACCAAATGTTTACTAGTTGCATTAGCTCAACAACATCACATCTACATGCCATGTTCATGCATCATATTGCTGCATATGATTGTGTTTTGATTGCCGGCACCGTTCCTTCTCGATAGGTCCTGCTCCGGAGACGTTCCAGAGTACCTGTCTGTGAAGCAGTGCCTCCCTTGTTGTTTTACCAGGCAATCAAACCCCCTTGTTCATTTCGATAAAACCCTACTCTCTCGCTCCTGCTCTCAGTTATTGCATTAGGACAACAACGCTTCATCTGCTACTTTGTGCTGCGGTAGTTGAACCCATTCCTCTGCATGACCTGTCATTGCCACAGTAAATAGTTGAAACCCACTAGCATGTGTAGGAGTTGATTGAAGCCACTGATGTGTTCCTACCATGCTATGCCT
>NW_025284598.1:0-1153 GCF_018294505.1 Triticum aestivum
AGGCGAGAACGCCAACCTCAAGCCACCTAATGTGGCGAGAGGACGCGGGGGACAACCGGAGTTCAGCAAAAAGGTCCGGGAAATTGGTGTGGCACCAACTACCACCGACCACCTCGCGAAAGCAGCTCCAGAGGAACTGGGCTGAGACGCAGGAGAAGAAGATGTGGTTCGAGTCTTCAGGGACTCCACAGAGCGGGCAGATACCGGTGCCCGGGCCATTGCGCTTGCAGACCTCCACTCCAGACGGGACCCGGCCGCGAATCCGCTGCCACATGAATATGCGGATCTTCAGGGGAACGCGGACGGACCACACCATCGATAGGGAGAGGGGAGCGGAGGCTGGGGCAATGGCCGGGTACAGCGACTTGGTGGAGAACAAGTGCGGTTGCACCAAAAAAGTACATGAGCACCTACACCTCTGCAAAAAGCAGGGAGGATGACTGGTGGGCCTATTTCCCCGGCGGTCCCAGCTATGTGGTCTATCTTGCGTGCGTTCTCGGTGAGAAAAGAGGTGCGCGCTGCAGCGAGCGTCGAATTAGGCGGATCGAACATGGGTCGGCAAAAATATCTCCCTCGTCACCCCCTTTCTCTCCCTCGTCTCTTCCCATCCCGCTCCCCTTGTCCATGCCGCCGCCGCTGCTTCCCCTCTCCCTCTCCCCGCCTCCACCACCACCTCCTCTCCTGACTCCTCCCCAACCAGCACAGCTAGAGGAGGTGACAGATTGGGAGGCGGGCAAAAGGAACCAGGCGGTTCTCCTTCCATGGTTGGGCCTCGACCTGCCACATCTTCCTCCTCCCAGTCCGGCGAAGAGGAGTGGCGGATCCGCTTCCTCAAGTGAGCAGGGGCGCACGGGGATTCGGATCTCGTTGCGAGAGGCCGCCACCACAGAAGTAGGTCCGCGGTGCCGTCACTCTGCTCAAGCTACTGATTCATCCCGTGCGGCGACAGAAGGAGGTCCTGCAGCCTGCTTCCGTACTACTCCTTGCCGTGTGGGTCGAAATCTCCAGCGGTGCTGTCGTCTGGGTGAGCCCCCCGTCACGGCTGAGACCAGCTCGCCGCCGTCGGCCATGCCACTCTCGCCGGCGCACGGAGCACCTCCCCTCCAAGCACAGGTCCTCCCCCGCTCCCCTCTGTTCCCTCTCTTTCGTACAT
>NW_025284599.1:0-1153 GCF_018294505.1 Triticum aestivum
AATAGATACTTTCGGAGATACCTGTAGTGCACCTTTATAGTCACCCAGTTACGTTGTGACGTTTGATACACCCAAAGCACTCCTACGGTATCCAGGAGTTACACGCTCTCATGGTCAAAGGAAGAGATACTTGACATTGGCAAAGCTCTAGCAAACGAACTACACGATCTTTGTGCTAGGCTTAGGATTGGGTCTTGTCCATCACATCATTCTCCTAATGATGTGATCCCGTTATCAACGACATCCAATGTCCATAGCCAGGAAACCATGACTATCTGTTGATCACAACGAGCTAGTCAACTAGAGGCTCACTAGGGACATATTGTGGTCTATGTATTCACATGTGTATTACGATTTCCGGATAATACAGTTATAGCATGAATAAAAGACAATTATCATGAACAAGGAAATATAATAATAACACTTTTATTATTGCCTCTAGGGCATATTTCCAACAGTCTCCCACTTGCACTAGAGTCAATAATCTAGTCCACATCGCCATGTGATTAACACTCACAGGTCACATCGCCATGTGACTAATACCCAAGAGTTTTAGGTTTGATCATGTTGCTTGTGAGAGAGGTTTTAGTCAACGGGTCCGAACCTTTCAGATCCGTGTGTGCTTTACAAATCTCTATGTCATCTCCTAGATGTAGCTACCACGCTCTATTTGGAGCTATTCCAAATAACTGTTCTACTTGGAGCTATTCTGAATTGTTGCCCCATAATACGTATCCGGTATCTCTTCTTAGAGCTATCCGGATAGGTGTTAAGCTTGCATCGACGTAACCTTTACGACGAACTCTTTTACCACCTCCATAATCAAGAAAATTCCTTAGTCCACTAGTTACCAAGGATAACTTTGACCGCTGTCTGTGATCCATTCATGGATCACTCTTGTACCCCTTGACTGACTCATGGCAAGGCACACTTCAGGTGCGGTACTCAGCATGGCATACTGTAGAGCCTATGTCTTAAGCATAGGGGACGACCTTCGTCCTTTCTCTCTATTCTGCCGAGGTCGAGCTTTAAGTCTTAACTTCGTACCTTACAACTCAGGCAAGAACTCCTTCTTTGACTGGTCCATCTTGAACACCTTCAAGATCATGTCAAGGTATGTGCTCATTTGAAAGTATTATTAAGCATTTTGATC
>NW_025284601.1:0-1153 GCF_018294505.1 Triticum aestivum
GCACACAGGAGGACGGACATGGAAAGAGCGATTTAGGGTTAGGTAGCGTGGGTTCGTGGTTTTGTCTCAGCGGAAGCCTAACTGGAAGGCTCTCGAAGCTGGGCCGGGCAAAAAAATTTCAAACTGGGCCAAATTATTCGGCCGATAGGCCCATATATCGGGCCCTAGCGAGACGGCCGAAATTCGGCCGAAATTCATTTTTTTCGGCCGAAAATCAAAACGCAGGGGGGGAGGGGGGGCAATTAGTCCTAAATCTAATTGACCTTGCCTAATCTCCTGGGACCTACGCTACGGTACTTTAGTACGAGGCAGCCATTGGGGGGGGCCTGGCCCCCGCTCGTCCCCCCTTAGCTCCGCCCCTGGGCCTGACACCTTGTAAATTGACGTTGCACGTACCTAAACTCTGGCAAGTGACCGATCGATGGACCGATCAACCTCGCCAGGACGACTGCACGGAGAGATCGATCGACGCACGACTCTCTGTCTCTTCCTCCCTCCCTCTCTCTCTCTACAAACAGCACACCGACACACACACTTGTACCTGAGTTCCAGGCTATCTGAAGACTGAAGTAATATTCTTAGGGCAACTCCAACGCACGACCCTAAACGGACGTTCGATTTATCTACTTTTCGTCCGTTTGAAGGTGGCAATGGGTTCGTGTCGGTCTGAATTTATGGATTCGCCACGCACGGCCACATTTCGGCCGCATCTCGTCCGTTCAAGAATAACAAATATCTCAAATTAAACATGGCAATAGTTGCACGTCCGAAATAGTCTTATTACAACCCAATCGAAATAAAAATAATATCAAATAGTCTTATTACAATCCAATTGAAATTTGTTTGCATGAAAAGAAATTAAACCGATAGATAGATCTATTGGTTGCCGGATAGTGCACGTCGTCCTCCCCTCGCAGGCAGTAAAGCAAGGTTTTGGGGGTTGAGGTGTTGGTGGGTGACCTGCGGCAACGAACGGCCTGCCGAAAGAGGTTGGGGATGACGGGCGATGTTGGCGACCGTAGCTTCTCTTCCACGAACGCCGGCAACCACGAATGTCAGCAAAATGCTTTCCGGGACGTCGGTGTGAGACAACTATGGCATGGCGTGGTAGTGGTTCGGATGGCCCTGGTGGAAGGTGAGGTGGTCAGGGACG
>NW_025284602.1:0-1153 GCF_018294505.1 Triticum aestivum
TTACCCTCCTCATCGAATTTGTTGTATTCCGGAGGTAGAACGAAATGTTCCATAAGCTTCTTGAAGCAATCTTTTTTTGTTCTCTTATCGACAAAAGTGAAACCATCAATTCGTGCCTTCTTTGGCTCATTCCACTCCTGGACGGTGATCGAGACGTTGTCTCTAACAATGGCTCCGCATTGGCTGACAAACTTGGTGGCGTTCTTGCGGGGCTCCAGCGGCCTGCCGGTTGCACTGTCGACAACCTCGATGGTGCATGTTTCTCCTTGTTTCATCGTCTTGGTTGCGCCACGCTTTGACGACGTACTCGATTGTTTCGACGATCCGGCCGAGGGCTAAAATAAGAAAGAGTCGCGCGCGTTAGTACACACATATTTATTCAAATCAGTTAGTTTGTATCACCAGAGGCTCAATGTATATATATACCTCGGCGCCGGAGGTGGTTGCTACTTCCATTTGAAGATTGTCGTTTATCGACGTTTGTTCGGCATCATCTTGCTGACGGCGCCCTTCATCTTCACCGTCAAGGTTCAGATAAGAAGAGATATCATCTTCTTCTTCTCCGGTCGGCACATATAGAATATCGCCGTTTATGATGCCGAACATATGTGCTTCACCGTCCGGATCATAGTTGTCCATAATCGGGTCAGCTCTATCGTCCGCCATTATGTTAGTCCTGAAAACATGTAGTAAAAAAAAATTAATTAAGTGAAGAAGGGGGGCGGTGGCGGTGGCGGTGGCGAAAGGGCGGTGGCGAAAGGAGGGGGCGAGGAAGGGGTGGGAGAGGGTGTCGCGGTAGAGCGCGAGACGGGGCGGCAGACGACGGCGTCACGGAGAGGGGAGGCGAGGACAACACATTTATAACCCTCGCCGTCCCCTCTCGATCCCTAAAAAAACACCGCGCGCATCGCCGCCCCCCTCGCCGCCCCTCTCCGTATAAACAAATTGTCCGAACAGAGCTTGGAGTAGAGTGGCTAGGGTTTGGCCAGGGATGCGGATGGAGACGAATATATGTGGGGTCGGGATGGCCCATGTGCAGGGCGGGGGGTGCTGGCCACACTCTTTTTTCTTTTCTTTTTCATTTCATTTCATTTTTTCTTTTCCTGTTTTTATCCTTTTCATCTTTAAAACAATTCAGTATATCAAAATATAG
>NW_025284603.1:0-1153 GCF_018294505.1 Triticum aestivum
TTCATAAAATCTAAAGCCAAAAAATTAGCACAAGAAGTAGAAGGCATGAAAATATTGCAACTCAGTTTGCACATATAAGTGAAGCTCTTATTCATTTCAAAAGATTGACAATGTTCATCATTAAACCATCCCAACATTGGTGAATAAACCTTACTTGCATCAAATTTACATGCTACAACATGCTTAAATAAGCAAACATGCAATAAGTCATTCAACACAGAATCATCACCAAGATTAGAGGTCATATCAAAATGATTAAACATTGGTTCTTTTGCATCAATAGTTAATTCAATGGGTGCACTCAAAATTGTTGGTATTTCAGTTGTTTGATCACATGGCAAAGTCAAATTATCAATGTAGTCCTCTAAAATAGGTGGTGTGATCAAAGTAGTGGGTAGCTCATCAGATGGTGCATTCAAATTGACAAGGCATTCATCATTCTCATATAGAGATGGAAGATCAGTACCTTTGTCATTACCTCTTATGATCAACTCAGATGATGTAGCCACTCTCGGGGGCGATGTGTCACATGGTGGAGGTGATGTAGTCCTGACAACAACGGATGTGGTTGTCATAGTATGCCTAGTAGTTGAAGGAACAATCATATCAACTCTTGGAATGTGCACTGTGCGCTTGTTCTCCTCGTGGCCAACACGTCGTTTTATTTCCTGTTCAGCTTTGCAAGCAAGATAAAACAAATGGTCCACAGGATAACACTCTTCATTAATTAGTATCTCTTGAATATCACGGTTTAATCCTCCCCAAAATCTATCCATAAAATCATCTTCACTTTCTTCTAAAGAGGAATGCAACAAGGTAGTTTGTAAATCATCATAATATTTTGTTACAGTTTCACTACCTTGTTTTAAGTGTTGCAACTTCTTAATCATGTCACGAGTATAATAAGCAGGGACGAAAGTATGTCGCATGGCAAGTTTCAAATCATCCCAAGTAGTAGGTATATAATCAGGGTGTAACCGACAATATTCACTCCACCAAACCAAAGCATAACCAGTGAAAGAACCAACCGCAACCTTAACCTTTTTATGTTCATCGAAATTATGGGAAGCAAATATATTTTTTATGTCGAACTCCCATTCAATATATAAAGCAGGTTTAAAACGACCATTAAATGGTGGTATAGATACATTAA
>NW_025284604.1:0-1153 GCF_018294505.1 Triticum aestivum
TGGGCCCAGTGATACCTCTCCGTCATACGGAGTGACAAATCCCAGTCTTGATCCATGTCACCCAACAGACACTTTCGGAGATACCCGTAGTCTACCTTTATAGTCACCCAGTTACGTTGTGACGTTTGGCATACCCAAAGCACTCCTACGGTATCCGGGAGTTACACGATCTCATGGTCTAAGGAAAAGATACTTTGACATTGCAAAACTCTAGCAAACGAACTATACGATCTTGTGCTATGTTTAGGATTGGGTCTTGTCCATCACATCATTCTCCCAATGATGTGATCTCGTTATCAATGACATCCAGTGTCCATAGTCAGGAAATCATGACTATCTGTTGATCAACGAGCTAGTCAACTAGAGGCTCACTAGGGACATGTTGATGTCTGTTATTCGCACATGTATTACGATTTCCAGATAACACAATTATAGCATGAATAAAGACAATTATCATGAACAAGGAAATATAATAATAATGCTTTTATTATTGCCTCTAGGGCATATTTCCAACAGTCTCCCACTTGCACTAGAGTCAATAATCTAGTTACATTGTGATGAATCGAACACCCATGGAATTCTGGTGTTGATCATGTTTTGTTCTAGGGAGAGGTTTAGTCAACGGATCCGCTACATTCAGGTCCGTATGTACTTTACAAATCTCTATGTCTCCATCTTGAACATTTTCACGAATGGAGTTGAAGCGACTCTTGATGTGCCTTGTCTTCTTGTGAAACCTGGGCTCCTTGGCAAGTGCAATAGCTCCAGTGTTGTCACAGAAGAGCTTGATCGGCCCCGACGCATTGGGTATGACTCCTAGGTCGGTGATGAACTCCTTCACCCATATTGCTTCATGTGCTGCCTCCGAGGCTGCCATGTACTCCGCTTCACATGTAGATCCCGCCACGACGCTTTGCTTGCAACTGCACCAGCTTACTGCCCCACCATTCAAAACATACACGTATCCGGTTTGTGACTTAGAGTCATCCAGATCTGTGTCGAAGCTAGCGTCGACGTAACCCTTTACGACGAGCTCTTCGTCACCTCCATAAACGAGAAACATTTCCTTAGTCCTTTTCAGGTACTTCAGGATATTCTTGACCGCTGTCCAGTGTTCCTTGCCGGGATTACTTTGGTACCTTCCTACCAAACT
>NW_025284605.1:0-1153 GCF_018294505.1 Triticum aestivum
CGTTTTGTACACGAAGTGCATCCAGTTTTTGGTGTAACCCTCTCAACTTTCTTGCACATGCTATGTCGATGAAATGATGATATCATGCCAACTTTCGACCTTTTCAGAGTTCATTTGAAATGCTTTTCAATTTTAGGGTCTTATAGCTCAAAATAATTAGTAAATGCATGAAAAATAACAAATGAAGTCATAAAGGATTGAAAAATGATGATGTGGCTTTGAATGGTGCATTTTGAACACACAAAAAGTCAGGAGTTCAAATAAGTTTTAAAAAATGAAATCCCTTTGTAACAGACGAGTTTCCGGATTAAATCCTCATACTTTGAAAGAGATTGTCCGTTTTGTACACGAAGTGCATCCAGTTTTTGCTGTAACCCTCTCAACTTTCTTGCACATGCTATGTGGATGAAATGATGATATCATGCCAACTTTCGACCTTTTCAGAGTTCATTTGAAATGCTTTTCAATTTCAGTGTCTTATAGATCAAAATTATTAGTAAATGCTCGAAAAATAACAAATGAAGTCAGAATGGATTGAAAAATGATGATGTGGCTTTGAATGGTGCATTTTGAACACACAAAAAGTCAGGAGTTCAAATAAGTTTTAAAAAATGAAATCCCTTTGTAACAGACGAGTTTCCGGATGAAATCCTGATACTTTGAAAGAGATTGCCCGGTTTGTACACGAAGTGCATCCAGTTTTTGCCGTAACCCTCTCAACTTTCTTGCACATTCTATGTGGATGAAATGATGATATCATGCCAACTTTCGACCTTTTCAGAGTTCATTTGAAATGCTTTTCAATTTTAGGGTCTTCTAGATCAAAATAAGTAGTAAATGCTTGAAAAATAACAAATGAAGTCAGAAAGGATTGAAAAATGATGATGTGGCTTTGAATGGTGCATTTTGAACACACAAAAAGTCAGGAGTTCAAATAAGTTTAAAAAAGTGAAATCCCTTTGTAACAGACGAGTTTCCGGATGAAATCCTGATACTTTGAAAGAGATTGTCCGTTTTGTACACGAAGTGCATCCAGTTTTTGCCGTAACCCTCTCAACTTTCTTGCACATGCTATGTCGATGAAATGATGATATCATGCCAACTTTCAACCTTTTCGGAGTTCATTTGAAATGCTTTTCAATTTTAGGGTCTT
>NW_025284606.1:0-1153 GCF_018294505.1 Triticum aestivum
TGGAGTATCGTAGGATAGTCTAGCCATGAGTCAAAGCTGGCTTGCTGCAATAACTCCACCAACCCTTCTTGATACTATGCATGTATGTAGGATCTGATGTAAGTCTTGCTGAGTACCTTTGTACTCATGTTGCTATAATCTACATTTTTACAGAAGACGCTGCAACCCCTTCTGATGGGTTCTATGTAGACGTTGACATCAACGAGTAGGCTAAGGACCCAGGTGGTGACCCTGAGCTTGTGATGGACCACGTAGTATAGTTAGGCTTCCAAGCCTCTTTTATTTTACTAGTTGTCTGTACTCAGACAAGTTACTTCCGCTGTTGGCTTGTATGACTGTATGACTTGTATGTTGGGTCGTAAGACCCGTACCTTTGTGTTTGATATGTATGGCTCCCTGAGCCTTAAATAAAGTACTTGTGTCGTAGAGTCATGTTGTGATGCTTCGTTGTATTTGCACATATCGAGCATATTGTGTGTATGATTGAAATGCTTGGTATGTGTGGGATCTGACTATCTAGTTCTTTATCTTTAGTAGCCTCTCTTACCGGGAAATGTCTCCTAGTGTTACCGCTGAGCCATGGTAGCTTGCTACTGCTCTGGAACACTTAGGCTGGCCGGCATGTGTCCTTCTTTGTTCCTGTGTCTGTCCCTTCGGGGAAATGTCACGCTTTGAGTACCGGAGTCCTGTTAGCCCGCTACAGCCCGGTTCACCGGAGTCCTGCTAGCCCAGTGCTACAGCCCGGACCCACTTGCTGATGACCGACACGTTCGAAGCTGGGTCATGGATGCCTGTCCCTGTAAGTCTATGCCACTTTGGATTTACGACTAGTCATGTCAGCCCGGGCTCTTTATCATATGGATGCTAGCGACACTATCATATACGCGAGCCAAAAGGCGCAAACGGTCCCGGGAAAAAGGTAAGACGACACCCGTGGGAATACCGTGCGTGAGGCCGCAAAGTGATATGAGGTGTTACCAGCTAGATCGATGTGACATCGAGTCGGGGTCCTGACAGCGTTGGCATCAGAGCCGGACTGCCTGTAGGTTCTCCAAGCCAAACTGGTCGATGTTGAGTCTAGAAATTCTTAGTTATATGTAGGGGAATTGTTTGTGGGTTGGAACGTAAGGCTCTTTTTACTCCTTATATCTTA
>NW_025284607.1:0-1153 GCF_018294505.1 Triticum aestivum
GAGGGAATTTTTCGGATACTTCTCCATCACCAAAAGTTATGAAAAAATACCATCGTTCCTATAACACATGTGCCCACGTCGTGCAAAAAAAATCATGATTTTATCGCGCTCCGAGTATTTAGTAATATTGACGCCGCATCGTTACCGCAGAACGTCTACTACCGTGTCATCGCCGTCCGTGAGGGGGGCCACGCCCCGGAGACGCGTCCTGCCTCTTCGGACATGCCACCACACCACACCGCATGTATGAGGGCCCGGTGCGACGCTCCGGTGGCATTGCTACCCCCAGTGCCCCCGTCCCGCCTAACCTTGTAGCGTTTGACCACAGGATCTACCCCTTTGACTTTGCACGGGCGGGCTTTGACCAATGGACCTCCCCACCCGGTTGTGTTAGGTCAGCCCATAGGAACACTTTGGAGCAACATCCGGGGAAGTCCCACAGCAAGATCCCCTCCGTGTAGACCCCACGCGTCCGTTTCCCCCCTCCAGGTGCCGGCGGCAGCGCCGTTCGTGAGGGGGGCACACCCCAGACACGCGTGCCGGGCGTTTGCAACCGCGACAACACTTCCAGACTTGTGAGAGGCCGCCGGCGCAAGATTTGGCGTCATGCTAGCCCCCGGAGGCCGCCGGCCACAGCCGCAGACGCGCGAAGGGCAATCCGCGTGGAGGGAATTTTTCGGATACTTCTCCATCACCAAAAATTATGAAAAAAAAAATCATGATTTTATAGCGCTCCGAGTATTTAGTAATATTGACGCCGCATCGTTACCGCAGAACGTCTACTACCGTGTCATCGCCGTCCGTGAGGGGGGCCACGCCCCGGAGACACGTCCCGCCTCTTCGGACATGCCACCACACCACCCCGCATGTATGAGGGCCCGGTGCGACGCTCCGGTGGCATTGCTACCCCCCAGTGCCCCCGTCCCGCCTAACCCTGTAGCGTTTGACCACGGGATCTACCCCTTTGACTTTGCACGGACGGGCTTTGACCAATGGACCTCCCCACCCGGTTGTGTTAGGTCAGCCCATAGGAACACTTTGGAGCAACATCCGGGGAAGTCCCACAGCAAGATCCCCTCCGTGTAGACCCCACGCGTCTGTTTCCCCCCTCCAGGTGCCGGCGGCAGCGCCGTTCGTGAGGGGGGCACACCCC
>NW_025284608.1:0-1153 GCF_018294505.1 Triticum aestivum
TACGATGATTTTTCCACTTCACTCTGAAATTCTTTGAACCTTTCAACTATTTCAGACTTATGTTTCATCAAGTAGATATACCCATATCTGCTCAAATCATCTTGTGAAGGTCAGAAAACAACGATGCTTGCCACGAGCATCAGCACTCATTGGATCGCATACATCGGTATGTATTATTTCCAATAAGTCAGTAGCTCGTTCCATTGTTCCGGAGAACGGAGTTTTAGTCATCTTGCCCAAAAGGCACAGTTCGCAAGCATCAAGTGATTCATAATCAAGTGATTCCAAAATTCCATCAGTATGGAGTTTCTTCATGCGCTTTACACCAATATGACCTAAACGGCAGTGCTACAAACAAGTTGCACTTATCATTATTAACTTTGCATCTTTTGGTTTCAATATTATGATTATGTGTATCACTACGATCGAGATCCAACAAACTATTTTCATTGGGTGTGTAACCATATAAGGTTCTATTCATGTAAACAGAACAACAATTTATTCTCTTACTTAGATGAATAATCGTATTACAATAAATATGATCAAATCATATTTACGCTCAACGCAAACACCAAATAACACTTATTTAGGTTCAACACTAATCCCGAAAGTATAGGGAGTGTGTGACGATGATCATATCAATCTTGGAACCACTTCCAACACACATCGTCACTTCACCCTTAACTAGTCTCTGTTTATTCTGCAACTTCCGTTTCGAGTTACTAATCTTAGCAACTGAACTAGTATCAAATACTGAGGGTTTGCGATAAACACTAGTAAAGTACACATCAATAACATGTATATCAAATATACTTATGTTCACTTTGCCATCCTTCTTATCCGCCAATCACTTGGGGTAGATCCGCTTCCAGTGACCAGTCCCTTTGCAGTAGAAACACTTAGTCTCAGGCTTAGGATCAGACTTGGGCTTCTTCACTTGAGCAGCAACTTGCTTGCTGTTCTTCTTGAAGTTCCCCTTCTTCCTTCTGCCCCTTTTCTTGAAACTAGTGGTCTTGTCTACCATCAACACTTGATGTTTTTCTCGATTTCTACCTTCGTCAATTTCCGCATTACGAAGAGCTTGGGAATCGTTTCCGTTATCCCTTGCATGTCATAGTTCATCACGAAGTTCTACTAACTTGGTGATGGTGAC
>NW_025284609.1:0-1153 GCF_018294505.1 Triticum aestivum
TGGTTCACCCGATGATATCATCGTGGAACATGTGGGAGCCAACATGGGTATCCAGATCCCGCTGTTGGTTATTGACCGGAGAGGCGTCTCGGTCATGTCTGCATGTCTCCCGAACCCGTAGGGTCTACACACTTAAGGTCCGGTGACGCTAGGGTTGTAGAGATATATGTATGCGGAAACCCGAAAGTTGTTCGGAGTCCCGGATGAGATCCCGGACGTCACGAGAGGTTCCGGAATGGTCCGGAGGTGAAGAATTATATATAGGAAGTCCAGTTTTGGCCACCGGGAAGGTTTCGGGGTTTATCGGTATTGTACCGGGACCACCGGAAGGGTCCCGGGGGTCCACCGGGTGGGGCCACCTGTCCCGGAGGGCCCCGTGGGCTGAAAGTGGAGGGGAACCAGCCCCTAATGGGCTGGGGCGCCACTTTGGGCCTCCCCCCATGCGCCTAGGGTTGGGAACCCTAGGGGGGGGGGGGAGTTTCCCCTTGCCTTGGGGGGCAAGGCAACCCCTTCCCCCTTGGCCGCCGCCCCCCCCTTGGAGATCCCATCTCCAAGGGCTGCGCACCCCCTTGGGGGCCTATATAAAGGGGGGGGGAGGGAGGGCAGCAGAACACAGCCTTTGGCGCCTCCCTCCTCCCTTGCAACACCTCTCTCTCGCGCGCAGAAGCTCGGCGAAGCCTTGCCGGAGAGCCGCTACATCCACCACCACGCCGTCGTGCTGTTGGATCTCCATCAACCTCTCCTCCCCCTTGCTGGATCAAGAAAGGAGGAGACGTCGCTGCACCGTACGTGTGTTGAACGCGGAGGTGCCGTCCGTTCGGCACTCGGTCATCGGTGATTTGGATCACGGCGAGTACGACTCCGTCATCCACGTTCATTGGAACGCTTCCGCTCGCGATCTACAAGGGTATGTAGATCCACTCCTTTCCCCTCGTTGCTAGTAGACTCCATAGATGCATCTTGGTGAGCGTAGGAAAATTTTAAATTATGCTACGATTCCCAACAGTGGCATCATGAGCCAGGCCTATGCGTAGTTACTATGCACGAGTAGAACACAAAGAAGTTGTGGGCGTTGATGTTGCCAATTCTTCTTGCCGCTACTAGTCGTTTCTTGTTTCGGCGGCATTGTAGGATGAAGCGGCCCGGACCGACC
>NW_025284610.1:0-1153 GCF_018294505.1 Triticum aestivum
CCCCCCCCCCTCACGGACGGCGCCGCCGCCGGCACCTGGAGGGGGCAAACGGACGCGTCGGGTCTACACGGAGGGGATCTTGCTGTGGGTCTGGCTCGGATGTTGCTCCAAAGTGTTCCTATGGGCTGACCTAACACAACCGGGTGGGGAGCTCCACTGGTCAAAGCCCGTCCGTGCAAAGTCAAAGTGCTAGATCCCGTGGTCAAACGCTACAGGGTTAGGCGGGACGGGGGCACTGGGGGTAGCAATGCCACCGGAGCGTCGCACCGGGCCCTCATACGTGCGGGGTGGTGTGGTCGCATGTCCGAAGAGGCGGGACGCGTCTCCGGGGCGTGGCCCCCCCTCGCAGACGGCGATGACACGGTAGTAGACGTTCTGCGGTAACGATGCGGCGTCAATATTACAATATATTCGGAGCGCGATAAAATCATGAGTTTTTTTGCACAGCGTGGGCACATGTGCTATAGGAACGATGGTATTTTTTTCATAATTTTGGTGATGGAGAAGTATCCGAAAAATTCCCTCTACGCGGATTGCCCTTCGCGCGTCTACTGCTGTGGCCGGCGGCCTCCGGGGGCTAGCATGCCGCCAAATCTTGCGTAGGCGGCCTCTCACAAGTCTGTAAGTGTTGTGGCGGTTGCAAACGTCCGGCTCGCGTGTCTGGGGTGTGCCCCCCCTGACGGACGGCGCCGACGCGTTGGGTCTACACGGAGGGGATCTTGCTGTGGGTCTGGCCCGGATGTTGCTCCAAAGTGTTCCTATGGGCTGACCTAGCACAACCGGGTGGGGAGGTGCACTGGTCAAAGCCCATCCGTGCAAAGTCAAAGGGCTAGATCCCGTGGTCAAACGCTACAGGGTTAGGCGGGACAGGGGCACTTGGGGGGTAGCAATGCCACCGGAGCGTCGCACCGGGCCTTCATACATGCGGGGTGGTGTGGTGGCATGTCCGAAGAGGTGGGACGCGTCTCCGGGGCGTGGCCCCCCTCACGGACGACGATGACACGGTAGTAGACGTTCTGCGGTAACGATGCGGCTTCAATATTACTAAATACTCGATGCGCGATAAAATCATGAGTTTTTTTGCATGACGTGGGTACATGTGCTATAGGAACGATGGTATTTTTTCATAATTTTTGGTGATGGAGAAGTATCC
>NW_025284611.1:0-1153 GCF_018294505.1 Triticum aestivum
CTAATTGTTGTTTGCATGTTTTACGTGGCTGCTATGGGTTTCTAGCAAGAACGTTTCTTACCTACGCATGAACCACAACGTGATATGCCAATTGCTATTTACCCTTCATAAGGACCCTTTTCATCGAATCCGATCCGACTAAAGTGGGAGAGACAGACACCCGCCAGCCACCTTATGCAACTAGTGCATGTTTGTCGGTGGAACCGGTCTCACGTAAGCGTACGTGTAAGGTTGGTCCGGGCCGCTTCATCCCACGATGCCGCCGAATCAAGATAAGACTAGTAACGGCAAGCATATTGAACAATATCGACGCCCACAACTACTTTGTGTTCTACTCGTGCAAAGAATCTACGCAATAGACCTAGCTCATGATGCCACTGTTGGGGAACATAGCAGAAATTCAAAAATTTTCCTACGTAACACCAAGATCTATCTATGGAGAGACCAGCAACGAGTAGAAAGGAGAGTGCATCTACATACCCTTGTAGATCGCTAAGCGGAAGCGTTCAAGTGAACGGGGTTGATGGAGTCGTACTCGTCGTGATTCAAATCACCGATGATCTAGTGCCGAACGGACAGCACCTCCGCGTTCAACACACGTACAGCCCGGTGACGTCTCCCACGCCTTGATCCAGCAAGGAGAGAGGGAGAGGTTGAGGAAGACTCCATCCAACAGCAGCACAATGGCGTGGTGGTGGTGGAGGAGCGTGGCAATCCCGCAGGGCTTCGCCAAGCACCTACGGGAGAGGAGGAGGTGTCACGGGAGGGAGGGAGGCGCCAAGGGCTCAGGTGTGGATGCCCTCCCTCCCCTCCACTATATATAGGGGCAGGGGAGAGGGGGGAGGCGCAGCCTTGCCCCCTCCTCCAAGGAAGGGGTGCGGCTAAGGAGGGGGGAGGAGTCCATCCTCCCCAAGGCACCTCGGAGGTGCCTTCCCCCTTTAGGACTCTCCCCTTTTTCCTTTATCTTGGCGCATGGGCCTCTAGGGGCTGGTGCCCTTGGCCCATGTAGGCCAAGGCGCACCCCCTACAGCCCATGTGGCCCCCCGGGGCAGGTGGCCCCACCCGGTGGGCCCCCGGGACCCTTCCGGTGGTCCCGGTACAATACCGATGACCCCGAAACTTGTCCCGATGGCCGAAACAGGACTTCCTATAT
>NW_025284612.1:0-1153 GCF_018294505.1 Triticum aestivum
GATTGTTGATGATCGACACGTAAGCGCACCATGGGGTTCAACAACCATGGAAATCGCTTTGGGGCCCCAAAACGGTGAGTAATAGTCGACGAAACGGGCCAGAAGCGGCCCAAAATGCGAGTGTTTCTAACCGACACATAGACGCACCCCGGTGTTCGTCAATCATGGAAATCACACCGAGACGCCAAAACAGAGTAATAGTCCAAGAAACGGGCCAGAATTGGCAAAAACTATGAATGTTGATGACAGACACGTAAGTGCACCTTGGAGTTCAACAACCATGGTAATCGCTCTGGGACCCCAAAGCGGCGAGTAATAGTGCACGAAACGGACCAGAATCGGCCAAACTTGTGAGTGTTGATGACCGAAACGTAAACGCACCACGGGGTTCGTAAATTGTGGAAATCACTCCAGGACCCCCGAAACTAAGTAATAGTCCAAGAAATGGGCCGGAATCGGCCAAAACTGCGAGTGCCACAAAACGAGCCCGAATCGGCCGAAACTGCGAGTGTTGATGATCGACACGTAAACGCACCCCGGGGTTTGTTAATTGCGCAAGTCACACCGGGACCCCAAACAGTGAGTAATAGTCCACGAAACGGGCCAGAATCGGCCACAACTATGAGTGTTCATGACTGGCACGTAAACGCATTTTGGGGTTCAACAACTATGGAAATCGCTTCGGGACCCCTAAATGTTGAGTAATAGTCCTCGAATCGCGTCAGAATTGGCCCAAACTGTGAGTGTTGAGGACAGACACGCAAACGCACCCCGGGAATTGTCAATCATGGAAATCGCTCTGGGACGCCAAAATGGTGAATAATCGTGCACGAAATGGACCAGAGTCGACCAAAATTGTGTGTTGATGACTGACATGTAAACGCACCACGGAGTTCGTCAATCGTGGAAATCACTGCGGGACGCCCAAAACTAATTAATAGTGCAAGAAACGGGCCAAAATCGGCCCAAACTGCGATTGTTGATGATCGACACGTAAGCGCACCATGGGGTTCAACAACCATAGAAATCGCTTTGGGGCCCCAAAACGGTGAGTAATAGTCGACGAAACGGGCCAGAAGCGGCCCAAAATGCGAGTGTTTCTAACCGACACATAGACGCACCCCGGTGTTCGTCAATCATGGAAATCACACCG
>NW_025284613.1:0-1153 GCF_018294505.1 Triticum aestivum
GTTCCTTGATTCTGTAAATCGAAGGTGCAGGGACGAAGTGACTACTAACGAGAAGATCGAAGCTGGATTTGAGCATGAGGGGTCAATAAAACGGCGAACACATAATATATGTAGCACTCAAAAAGTATCAAATATAAAATCTTAACTGTATATTTGGCGTCCAAGTCTAAAGTTTTGTAATTAAAAAATATTTCTATTTGTTTAAATATAGTTAACACAAAAAAAGAACCTACAATGAAGTTGATAATCTAAGCAACAATTCATTATGTAGTTGATTGGCATACTGACCATCGCCGGTCGAGGACCACGGCCATGTCGTTCTTATGTCGGGCGCTCGAGGAAGAGTACAAAGATCAAAGCAATGGCTTCCAGCTATGCCCTAGGCTAGGCGAGTGACAACCGAGTAAAAAACCAAAGTTGATTTGTTGAGTTGTAGATGTATGGTTGCCTCGTGCAACCAGAGGCACCAAGCAGCAGAATTCACACATCAGACACTGGCCAGTTCATCTCTTGTGTATCCAGTTTAGATGTGCTAATGGCGGAACACTAACCTATCTTTTGTTGAATTATAGATGGGCCTAGGGCCCATGTATAAAATAAATCTTGAAAATATCAAAGCCCATGGGTGTCGTCACATGGTGGTGGAAAGTTTAGTCTCACCTCATTAGTGGATGAGTGTGGAGACCTTATGTGTATATGGTGAACATGGTTCTCCACGCAGCTCTTATAAATACTTGTTTCTTTAGTAATGCAATTGCTTGGATTGGATAGTACAATTTCTTGGTTTTGTAGTACAGTTGCTCGCTAGAACAATTTTGCATTGTGGATTGGTAATATATTTGCTTGGTTTTGCTAGAAATAGTTTTGCATTGTGTTTTGGTAATACAATTGCTTGGATTTGCTAGGATAGTTACTTGGATTATTTTCTAGGAATAGTTACTTTGAATCTTGCTAGAACAGTTGTGTCGATTTCTGCTGGGGGCAGCTGCTTAGAGTTTGCTAGAACAACTGCTATAGTTGCATACACACAAGATGACAAGGAGTTGCACATAGTGTGACATCAAGTTACTAGGGAAGAGATCAAGGTGCCTCATGTTTTGTGTGATTTTCTCATTTTTACACAAACCAACTAATAGGCAGTCCTACCAAGAAA
>NW_025284614.1:0-1153 GCF_018294505.1 Triticum aestivum
CTGAGGATCGACAAAACCTTCCGGCTGCATCATATACAGTTCTTCCTTAAGATGCCCGTTAAGGAATGCTGTTTTGACGTCCATCTGCCATATCTCATAATCATAGTATGCGGCAATTGCTAACATGATTCGGACGGACTTTAGCTTCGCTACGGGAGAGAATGTCTCGTCGTAGTCAATCCCTTGAACCTGTCGATAACCCTTAGCGACAAGTCGAGCTTTATAGATGGTAACATTACCATCCGCGTCCGTCTTCTTCTTAAAGATCCATTTGTTTTCTATCGCTCGCCGATCATCGGGCAAGTCTGTCAAAGTCCATACTTTGTTTTCATACATGGATTCTATCTCGGATTTCATGGCTTCAAGCCATTTGTTGGAATCTGGGCCCGTCATTGCTTCTTCATAGTTTGAAGGTTCATTGTTGTCTAACAACATGATTTCTAGGACAGGGTTGCCGTACCACTCTGGTGCGGAACGTGTCCTTGTGGACCTACGAAGTTCAGCAGTAACTTGATCCGAAGTACCTTGATCATTATCATGGTTTTCCTCTTCAGTTGGTGTGGGCATCACAGGAATGGTTTCCTGTGCTGCGTCACTATCCCGCTCAAGAGGTAGTACTTCATCGAGTTCTACTTTCCTCCCACTTACTTCTTTCGAGAGAAACTCTTTTTCCAGAAAGCACCCGTTCTTGGCAACAAAGATCTTGCCTTCGGATCTTAAGTAGAAGGTATACCCTATAGTTTCCTTAGGGTATCCTATGAATACGCATTTTTCCGACTTGGGTTCGAGCTTTTCAGGTTGAAGTTTCTTGACATAAGCTTCGCATCCCCAAACTTTTAGAAACGACAACTTAGGTTTCTTTCCAAACCATAATTCATACGGTGTCGTCTCAACGGATTTAGACGGTGCCCTATTTAAAGTGAATGTAGCTGTCTCTAGAGCGTATCCCCAAAATGATAGCGGTAAATCGGTAAGAGACATCATAGACCGCACCATATCCAATAGAGTGCGATTACGACGTTCGGACACACCGTTTCGCTGAGGTGTTCCAGGCGGCGTGAGCTGTGAAACGATTCCACATTTCTTTAAGTGTGTACCAAATTCGTGACTTAAGTATTCTCCTCCACGATCTGATCGTAAGAATTTTATCTTT
>NW_025284615.1:0-1153 GCF_018294505.1 Triticum aestivum
GTTGCTACAGTGACGACGTCCGCCACGACTCACGTAACCCTAAGATAGACAGGGTGGCATTGGTGTCACGTGCTCGTCTCGTCGTCCGTCGTCGCTACCTCGACGACGTCCGCCTCGACTCGCGTTACCCTGAGATAGACAGGTAGGCATTCGTGTCACGTGCTCGTCTCGGCATCCGTGGTCGCTACCGCGACGACGTCCGCCTCGACTCGCGTAACCCTATGATAGACACGGTGGCATTCGTGTCACGTGCTCATCTCGTCGTCCGTCGTCGCTACCTCGACGACGTCCGCCTCGACTCGCGTTACCCTAAGATAGACAGGGTGGCATTCGTATCACGTGCTCGTGTCGGCGTCCACCGTCGCTACCGCGACGACGTCCGCCTCGACTCGTGTTACCCTAAGATAGATAGGGTGGCGGTGCTGCCACGTACTCGTCTCGGCGTCCGCCATCGCTACATTGTAGACGTCCGCCTTGACTCGCGTTACACTAAGATAGACAGGGTGGCGGTGGTGCCACGTGCTCATCTCGGCGTCCGTCGTCGCTACAGTGACGACGTCCGCCTCGACTCGCGTTACCCTAAGATAGACAGGGTGGCGGTGGTGCCACGTGCTCGTCTCGGCGTCCGTCGTTGCTACAGTGTAAACGTCCGCCTCGACTCGCGTTACCCTAAGATAGACAGGGTGGCCGTGGTGTCACGTGCTCGTCTCGGCGTCCGTCCTCGCTACAGCCACGACGTCCGCCTCGACTCGCGTTACCCTAAGATAGACAGGGTGGCAGTGGTGTCACGTGCTCGTCTCGGCGTCCTTCGTCGCTACAGCCACGACGTCCGCCTCGACTCGCGTTACCCTAAGATAGACAGGGTGGCAGGGGTGTCACGTTCTCGTCTCGGCGTCCGTTGTCGCTACCACAACGACGTCCGCCTCGACTCGCGTAACCCTAAGATAGACACGGTGGCATTGGTGTCACGTCCTCGTCTAGGCGTCCGTCGTCGCTACCTCGACAACGTCCGCCTCGACTCGCGTTACCCTAAGATAGACAGGGTGGCATTCGTATCACGTGCTCGTCTCGGCGTCCGTCGTCGCTACCGCGACGACGTCCGCCTCGACTCGCGTTACTATGAGATAGACAGGGTGGCATTCGTGTCACGTGC
>NW_025284616.1:0-1153 GCF_018294505.1 Triticum aestivum
TTTTCTAATTTCTGACATTTGTTTTGATTTAAATAAAATATTAAATCATTTTATTTCCTTATGCCAATTTTTGCAGGAGCTAGATATATTATTCCAGAGCTCCTTTATAAATGGCATAATATTTGGACATATATTAATATATATAAATAATATATTTCCAAAGCAAATAATTATGCATTAATTCCAAATGCCCAAAATAAATACCTATGAGCTCTTGAAAATATTGGTTTGATTTTTATCTCTGTCCAATATTTTCAGAGAGCAACATGAGCATTTTCTTGGACCTTTTTGGAGAAATTTTTATTTGGATCATTTTCAAAAATGATTCTGAGGGTTTCACAGATCCCCATTTCAAGTTTCTGATGAAAGAGTAAACATGATGCAACACTCTAATGCATGACTAGCTAGGGTGTGACAACTCACCCCCACTCAAAAGAATCTCGTCCCGAGATTTGGGTTCCTCCGGGAAGATGGCGGGATATTCAATTCGAAGACGATCCTCCCTTTCCCAAGTTGCTTCATCCTCAGAATGGTGCGACCATTGAACTTTGAGAAACTTGATATTATGACGTCGGGTGGTACGTTCGGCTTGATCGAGGATACGAACGGGGTACTCTCGATATGTAAGATTATCTTGGAGATCAAGCGTTTCGTGGTCCACTTCACGGATAGGATCCGAGAAGCAACGCCTGAGTTGAGAAACGTGGAAGACATCGTGGACTCTGGAGAGGTGCGGAGGTAGTTCCAACTGGTAGGCAACTTCTCCTCATTTGGCGAGAATGCGAAAAGGTCCAATGTAACGAGGAGCCAATTTGCCTTTGATACCGAAACGATGGGTTCCCTTCAGAGGGGTGACCCGAAGATAAGCCTTCTCGTCAACCTCGAAAGTCATAGCCTTATGTTTTCGGTCATATTGACTCTTTTGACGAGATTGGGCTGTTTTCAACTTTTCACGAACGATGCGAACTTGTTCTTCTGCTTCCTGAATCATATCCGGGCCAAAGAATTGTCTTTCCCCGGTCTCTGACCAGTTAAGGGGTGTCCGACACCGTCGTCCATAGAGAACTTCAAAAGGGGCTTTACCCAAGCTAGATTGATAGCTGTTGTTGTAAGCGAATTCGGCAAATGGAAGGCACTTCTCCCAGTCCATTCC
>NW_025284617.1:0-1153 GCF_018294505.1 Triticum aestivum
ATAATGCCTCTTTGCACACAAAAGCATAGCAAACAGATTTGCTGAAATCTAGCTCATCAATATCAGATTTGGTGGCAAATAAACATGCACTTTTCAATTTAATTTCAGAAGCAACACTAGATGGTTTATTATTAGGCTTCATTTGTTGCTCAAATTCTTTTGCCACAATCTGATTTTCACTCTTATTCTTCTCCTGTTGTGCTTTATTAGCTCTATTAATATCATCTTTCAAAATGGAATCAGGAGTCATAGGAAGCAAAGTAATATTTTTATCCTTATGAACAAGAGTATAGTGATTGTTTCTACCATGGTGTACAGAATTTTTATCAAATTGCCATGGTCTACCAAGTAATAAGGAACATGCTTGCATAGGTACCACATCACAATCAACATAATCAGCATATGTAGAGATACTAAAATGCACATGAACAGTACGTGTTACCTTAACCTTGCCGATGTTGTTGAACCATTGGATGTAGTAAGGATGAGGATGTGGTCTTGTGGTGAGAGAAAGCTTCTCCACCATCTCCATGCTAGCCAAGTTGTTGCAGCTCCCTCCGTCTATTATGACGCGCACAGAACGTTCCTTCACAACTCCCTTGGTATGGAACAAATTGTGCCTCTGATTTTGCTCAGCTTGTGTGACCTCCACACTCAAAACACGTTGAGCAACTAAACATTCATACCTGTCAGCGTCCTCAGGAGCCATGTATTGCGTCTCATGATCAGAATCATCTCCACCATGTTCTTCACGTGTAATAAGAGCCAATGTCTCCTCATCATAGTCACTAGCGGACTCATATCCACCATCCACGGTAGCAATCATCACACGCGGAGATTTGCATTCCCTCGCATAATGACCTCCTCCCTTACAACGACGACAAATAATATCACTTGTGTGCCCTGTTGATGCCATGGAAGAAGAAGAACGCTGTGCAGGCCCCGCAGGTGCGCTCTTGGCAGATAATGGTGGTTGTGCCTGTTTTCTTGTATCACGGCTGGAGGTGGCACCGGATGGAGGTGCTGGCGCAGTTGAAGTAGAAGATGCACGTGGTGTCCATGATGAAGGTCGGCCTGCAGAAAAGTTAGTTCGCGCCAATGCTTGTCGATCCTGCACTTCACGTTCAGCTTTACAAGCAAGATGGAATAAACG
>NW_025284618.1:0-1153 GCF_018294505.1 Triticum aestivum
TATGGATCAGAACATATGGAGCATTACTATTGCTATATGGAGCATTACTATTGTTCTTCTCTGAACCATTACCATTCCCTCCCTCCCTAGTTCTTCCTCCCCATTAATTTGCAGGATCAGAACAAGTTTGTAACAGGATGCTCTACAATGTTGATTAGGTGCATTACTATTGCTATATGGAGCAGCAATTTACTATTGCTATATGCTCTAGTTTGTATCAATGTGATTGTAGTTTTTCTTGTCATCAAGTTTAGTTGATGTTTATTTAAATATAGCTTATATGATCAGCCACTCTATGTATGATTGTGGCTTGAAGGTTCTGGAAGAACGTTTTTCCTTCAAATTCTATCTGGTGGCATTGTCCTAGACTCCCTAGTTGTGTTGTTAATTGTGCTTCTATTAAAAGAATTGGGAGTTACTCACTGTACTAGAACTCTGTAGGTTGAATTTTGGTTAACTAATACTGACGTTATGAGAATGTAAGCACCTATTATTGCTAATGATATCATTGGCTCATTGCTGCCTTTGTGCAATGCAGAACTGTTAAGAGTGATTTGGAGGATTCAAGATTTTGTGAAGCTCTTTTGACATTTAAAACTCAGAACTGAAGGTACTTAATAAACTCAAAAGCATTGATGATAACTCTTGTTGCCTAGAAACAGAGGTAGTTTACATATTGCATTGCTGGTGTTTGTTTATGTTCAGAGTTTAAGCATGTGTAGTGTAGTGTAGTGTACTGAGGTCTGAACCATTGCACGATGTAGTGTAGTGTAGTGAGCTCTGAACCATGTTTAGTGTTGAGTACTTCAAGTTTACTGAACCTATTCATTTTTGTGGACTTAGTGAACATGATAAGACAAGCCAGATGCTCTATTTTTAATTAACAGTAATCCATGATCAGCAACAGTTTCTTTCACTATTTTTCAGTTAACAGCAATCCATGATTTTTTTTCAGCTAAAACTATTCATGATTTTTTGCTGGGTGACCTATTAGATCTGGAATGGAAGCTCACATAAGTTGAGCTAATTTTTGTCCATATGAAAGCAGAGGACCATATGGTCTGTGGCCTTTTCATCCATATGAAAGTAGAGGCACATTGTGGTGCTAGTTTTCTGGGTTTTGTCTCCGACCATCGTGTCGTGATGATTTTGC
>NW_025284619.1:0-1153 GCF_018294505.1 Triticum aestivum
GATTCTGGCCCGTTTCGTGGAGTATTACGCACTGTTTTGGGGTATCGAAGTGATTTCACCGATTAACGAACCGCGGGTGCGTTTACGTTTCGGTCATCAACACTTACACTTTTGTCCGATTCTTGCCTTTTTTGTATACTATTACTCACTGTTTTGGGGTCCCGGAGTGATTTCCACGATTAACGAACCCCGGCGTGCGTTTACGTGTCGGTCATCAACACTCACAGTTTTGGCCGATTCTGGCCCGTTTCATGGACTATTACTCACTTTTTTGGGGCCCCGGAGTGATTTCCACGATTAACGAACCCCTGGGTGCGCTTACGGGTTGGTTATCAACACTCGCGATTTTTGTCGATTCTGACCCGTTTCGTGGACTGTTACTCACCGTTTTGGGGCCCCAAAGCGATTTCCATGGTTGTTGAACCCCAAGGTGCGCTTAAGTGTAGGTCATCAACAATCACAGTTTGGGCCGATTCTTTCCCGTTTCTTGGACTATTACTTAGTTATGGGGGTCCCGAAATGAACCCAGCTTGTGTTTACGTGTCGGTCAGCAACACTCACAATTTTGGCCAATTCTAACGTGTTTTGTGGACTATTACTCACTGTTTTCAGGTCCCGAAGTGATTTCCATAGTTGTTGAACCCCAAGGCGCGCTTACGTGTCAGTCATCAATATTCATAGTTTTGGCTGATTCTGGCCCGTATCATGGACTATTACTCACTTTTTTGGGCCCCCGGAGTGATTTCCACGATTAACGAACCACGGGGTGCATTTACGTGTCGGTCATCAACACTCACAGTTTTGGCCAATTCTGGCCCGTTTCTTGGACTATTACTCTGTTTTTGGGTCTCGGCGTGATTTCCATGTTTGACGAACACCGGGGTGCATTTATGTGTCGCTCATAACACTCGCAGTTTTGGCCGATTCTGGCCCGTTTCGTGGAGTATTACGCACTGTTTTGGGGTATCGAAGTGATTTCACCGATTAACGAACCGCGGGTGCGTTTACGTTTCGGTCATCAACACTTACACTTTTGTCCGATTCTTGCCTTTTTTGTATACTATTACTCACTGTTTTGGGGTCCCGGAGTGATTTCCACGATTAACGAACCCCGGCGTGCGTTTACGTGTCGGTCATCAACACTCACAGTTTT
>NW_025284620.1:0-1152 GCF_018294505.1 Triticum aestivum
AACATAGCCAAGAAAAGATACTCGGTCGGTGCAAAAGGTGCACTTCCCAAGGTTACCAAACAAACGTGCATCACGTAGAGCAATAAAAACAGCACGTAAATGTTCCAAATGTTCTTCCAAAGATCTGCTATAAATCAATATGTCATCAAAGTAAACTACCACAAATCGTCCAATGAAAGCACGTAAAACTTCGTTCATTAATCTCATGAAAGTACTAGGTGCATTAGTTAACCCAAAAGGCATGACTAACCACTCATATAATCCAAACTTAGTTTTGAATGCTGTTTTCCATTCATCTCCCAATTTCATACGAATTTGATGGTATCCACTACGTAAATCAACTTTGGAGAATATTGTAGAGCCACTCAATTCATCAAGCATATCATCTAGCCTAGGAATAGGATGACGATAACGAATAGTAATATTATTAATGCCTCTACAATCAACACACATACGTGATGTACCATCCTTTTTCGGCACTAGAATAATGGGAACAGCACAAGGACTAAGGGATTCGCGTATATAACCTTTGTCGAGAAGCTCTTGTACTTGACGCATAATCTCCTTTGTCTCCTCTGGATTGGTACGGTATGGTGCACGGTTTGGCAGTGAAGCACCGGGAATTAAGTCAATTTGATGCTCAATCCCTCGAATAGGCGCTAATCCCGGTGGCACGTCTTGTGGAAAGACGTCAGCGAACTCCTGCAAAATGTTAGTGACAGCAGGAGGCAAAGAGGAAGGCACGTCCTCGAATGAAAATAATGCCTCTTTGCACACAAAAGCATAGCAAACAGATTTGCTGAAATCTAGCTCATCAATATCAGATTTGGTGGCAAATAAACATGCACTTTTCAATTTAATTTCAGAAGCAACACTAGATGGTTTATTATTAGGCTTCATTTGTTGCTCAAATTCTTTTGCCACAATCTGATTTTCACTCTTATTCGTCTCCTGTTTTGCTTTATTAGCTCTATTAATATCATCTTTCAAAATGGAATCAGGAGTCATAGGAAGCAAAGTAATATTTTTACCCTTATGAACAAGAGTATATTGATTGTTTCTACCATGGTGTACAGAATTTTTATCAAATTGCCATGGTCTACCAAGTAATAAGGAACATGCTTGCATAGGTACCACATCACAATCAACATA
>NW_025284621.1:0-1152 GCF_018294505.1 Triticum aestivum
AACCCCGAGTCCATAGGAGCAGTGAAGAGGCTCAGTGGATCCAGGATAAGATGGAAATATCCTGACAGTGCAGAGATACTGGCTTTGATTAAAGTCTCGGAATTGTTCTTCGACCGTGTACTCAGGATACCAGCGGTATCCAGCCTCAGTCATTACCCTGACCAACTTAGCAGTATGGCCGGGTACATCTAGGCACCGAGTCAGGCGAACCACTTGATTGAGGTCGCGAGTGGCCATCTGAAAGCACAATTATAATGCAAAGGCATTAGAATTTCTAGCAAAATTTCGGCAGCATAACAGCTGTAAATGCTCAAAAAGGATATTGAGACATTTGACAAAGGATTTCGTACACACTCAACATCATCATATCAAGTCTTGAAACCATTCTAACAACATAATGTGGTAGTAGAACTGAACTAGGCTTGTAACCATCAATCTTATAAGGTACTACTGATTAGTAACACGTGATCCTGATAGAGAGAACAGATCCTAATTCCTTAACCCCCGGTGGAAGAATGGACTGACTCAGATCAGAAAGTCATAAGATATAAGGAGTAAAAGAGCCTTACGTTCCATCCCACAAGCAATTCCCCTACATATAACTAAGAATTTCTAGACTCAACATCGACCAGTTTGGCTTGGAGAACCTACAGGCAGTCCGGCTCTGATACCAACGCTGTCAGGACCCCGACTCGATGTCACATCGATCTAGCCGGTAACACTTCATATCACTTTGCGGCCTCACGCACGGTATTCCCACGGGTGTCGCCTTACCTTTGCCCGGGACCGTTTGCGCCTTTTGGCTCATGTATATGATAGTGTCGCTAGCATCCATATGATAAAGAGCCCGGGCTGACATGACTAGTCGTAAACCCAAAGTGGCACAGACTTACAGGGACAGGCATCCATGACCCAGCTTCGAACGTGTCGGTCATCAGCAAGTGGGTCCGGGCTGTAGCACTGGGCTAGCAGGACTCCGGTAAACCGGGCTGTAGCGGGCTAACAGGACTCCGGTACTCAAAGCGTGACATTTCCCCGAAGGGACAGACACAGGAACGAAGAAGGACACATGCCGGCCAGCCTAAGTGTTCCAGAGCAGTAGCATGCTACCATGGCTCAGCGGTAACACTAGGAGACATTTCCCGGTAAGAG
>NW_025284622.1:0-1152 GCF_018294505.1 Triticum aestivum
CCCACATGGTGGGCCCATAACCCACAGTTCCACAGGATCGAAACCTGACTCTCCTGTACACCCCCTGTTTCCAAAGTTATTCCTCCCGCGTGGACTCGTATGTAATTCATGAGCCACCTTCCGATGAGATCATCAATTCTGGCATCAGACACAATAATTATTCCGTGGCTTTGAAACCATTTTCACCTTAGGTCTAGGCATTGAACGATTGCCTGGCTGCTTGAAACTTCTTATTGTACCTTCCAACTTCACTCTCGATGTGTTTTATTTGTTCAACTCGAGAGGTACTCATATGCTCCTTCATGGATTAATCCCAGATCATTAACCTTATAACATTCTGTCATTGCTGACCTGCCTCGTTACCTATTCGTAAATACGATGAAGATCCCGAAGAAAGGATGCCGACTTCATCATGATGACCTAAAGCGGAGAAATGAAGACATCAATGTATTGGACCGATCTCTTCGAGAAGAGCAAGCCAGAATGAGAAGACCCGCTAGATTCGTTACCAAACCTTTCCCCCTTTCACTACCTCTTAAATCTCGGGACGAGATTTCTTGTAGTGGAGGAGAATTGTGACGCCCGGATAATCAAGCTACAGTAACCTCTGCTAATGAGGCCACGTCACCACTCTTACTGTTGTAAATCTCACGGTGATTCAATCCCGTTCGAATTCAAAATTTAAAATCAAGTCAAATGGTAAAGTTTTCAAACATTAAAATTAAAATGTTCTAGAGGTGGCAAATGATGCTTAGGTAATTATGGTGGAGGATCACATTTTAAAAAAAATAATAATAATTAAAAGCACTAAACTAAATAAAACAGTGGCTTAAACAAATAATTAAATGCATTTTATAAAACATTAAACTATTTTATTAGGTATGAGAAATTCATGTGGCAATAGAGTATTTATAAATACTAATTTAGGGGCTAGTGGTATACTTAATAAAACTAAAATAAATAGAAACTAAGTTAGAAAGGAAAAATAGATAAAAGGAAAAAGCTCAAAACAAAAAGAACACAAAAAAAACAGACACCCCCCCAACTGGGCCAGACGGCCCAGCTGGCCGACCCACTTGGCCCAGCCGGCCCCTCCCTCTGGCCTATAGGGCAAACCCTAGGCCGCCCCGATTCCCCACGCCCCACTCGCCC
>NW_025284623.1:0-1152 GCF_018294505.1 Triticum aestivum
CTTTCTTTGCTCTCTCTTTGCCATTGACCTCAACTTCTGTGTCATTTCGATTGTCTCCTGATCCAAGAGAGGGCTCTGACATATCATCATCCATATCATATGCCTCTGCCTCGTCAACCTCCTCATACCCTTCATTAACCTCTACCCATTCATCTTCATCGCCATCATCTTCCTGTGGAAAATGAAATAGAATGATTCAGATTTTACAAGCCAAACATTTACAAAATACTATTAATGCGAATTGATTGATTAGGAATACAAATAATGAACCGAAACACATACAAAATAATTAGTAAGTACTACTACATAATTAATTGCAATGTGCAAAATTGTATCAATACTTCCAACGGTTTTATACAAAATTAGAAGTTGCATTAAGTAGTACTAAGTGATACTGTGATTTAGAACATGTACAAAATTTAGGGAAGGAAATTATAATCCACAAGATATCCACAAACATTCAGCTAGGTACTTGAACATGACTAATCTGGTGCATGTGTCAGTGTGTGTGTGACAAAGTATTTCACCTAACTACACTGGTATTTCCACAATCAACTAACTACAGTTGGTATTTCAGCAGATTCACAATCAATTAACTACAATTTGGATGACCTAGGGCGTCAAAGATTCAAAGTATATGCTAATATGAACTGGAATTAATAGAAAATGAAAAGGAGAGTTTGAGACAAACAATCTCACCGGTCCTGATCCAACGCCAACGTCATCGGCATCAGCGTCAGAGCATGTCGGTGATGTCGCCGCCTCTGCTCTTGGACGCCTTTGTCCTTGCGCTTGCTGTCGAGGATGAGAAGGCTTTGCTGCCGTCGAAGGAGACTTCCGTGATGCTGAATCGGAGGCTGAAGTCCTCTTCCTCACCACCTTCTTTCGGGCCTTGGACTCCATGCTTGGAGTCGCGGCTGCAGGTGCTGGTCGCTCGCGCCGTTCCATCGGGACGAGGATGGAGATGGCGGAGGCGGGCTGAAGTCGTCACCGGCGGCCGCCGGAGTAGAGAAGGAAGTAGAGCCACGGCGCCACGCCGGGGTCAAAGAGACGAAGACCTAGATATAGCCGCCGCTCCCTGCTACTCTGCTACTGCTGCTAGTCTCCTTGACTCCTCTGGTCTCTTCGAAAGGCCAACTGAACAGATTCCCA
>NW_025284624.1:0-1152 GCF_018294505.1 Triticum aestivum
ACCGGTATCAAATACCCAGGAGCTACTACGAGTACTGGTAAGGTACACATCAATTACTTGTATATCACATATACCTTGGGTGTTGCCGGCCTTCTTCTTGTCCGCTAAATATTTGGGGCAGTTCCGCTTCCAGTGACCACTTCCCTTGCAATAAAAGCACTCAGTCTCGGGCTTGGGTCCATTCTTTGACTTCTTCCCGGTAACTGGTTTACCGGGCGCGGCAACTCCCTTGCCGTCCTTCTTGAAGTTCTTCTTACCCTTGCCCTTCTTGAACTTAGTGGTTTTATTCACCATCAACACTTGATGTTCTTTTCTGATCTCCCCTTCCGCTGATTTCAGCATTGAATATACCTCGGGAATGGTCTTTTCCATCCCCTGCATATTGTAGTTCATCACAAAGCTCTTGTAGCTTGGTGGAAGCGACTGGAGGATTCTGTCAATGACCGCGTCATCCGGGAGATAAACTCCCAGCTGAGACAAGCGGTTGTGCAACCCAGACATTCTGAGTATGTGCTCACTAACAGAACTGTTCTCCTCCATTTTACAGCTGAAGAACTTGTCGGAGACATCATATCTCTCGACCCGGGCATGAGCTTGAAAAACCAGTTTCAGCTCCTCGAACATCTCATATGCTCCATGTCTCTCAAAACGCTTTTGGAGACCCGGTTCTAAGCTGTAAAGCATGCCGCACTGAACGAGGGAGTAATCATCAGCACGCTGCTGCCAAGCGTTCATAACGTCTTGGTTCTCTGGGATTGGTGCTTCACCTAGCGGTGCTTCTAAGACATAATCTTTCTTGGCTACTATGAGGATGAGCCTCAGGTTCCGGACCCAGTCCGTATAGTTGCTGCCATCATCTTTCAGCTTGGTTTTCTCTAGGAACGCGTTGAAATTGAGGACAACGTTGGCCATTTGATCTACAATACATAGTGTAAAGATTTTAGACTAAGTTCATGATAATTAAGTTCATATAATCAAATTATTTAATGAACTCCCACTCAGATAGACATCCCTCTAGTCATCTAAGTGAAACATGATCCGAGTTCAACTAGGCCGTGTCCGATCATCACGTGAGACGGACTAGTCGAGATCGGTGAACATCTCCATGTTGATCGTATCTTCTATACGACTCATGCTCGACCTTTCGGTCCT
>NW_025284625.1:0-1152 GCF_018294505.1 Triticum aestivum
CCCACTTGCTGATGACCGACACGTTCGAAGCTGGGTCATGGATGCCTGTCCCTGTAAGTCTGTGCCACTTTGGGTTTATGACTAGTCATGTCAGCCCGGGCTCTTTATCATATGGATGCTAGCGACACTATCATATACGTGAGCCAAAAGGCGCAAACGGTCCCGGGCAAAGGTAAGGCGACACCCGTGGGAATACCGTGCGTGAGGCCGCAAAGTGATATGAAGTGTTACCGGCTAGATCGATGTGACATCGAGTCGGGGTCCTGACAGCGTTGGCATCAGAGCCGGACTGCCTGTAGGTTCTCCAAGCCAAACTGGTCGATGTTGAGTCTAGAAATTCTTTAGTTATATGTAGGGGAATTGCTTGTGGGATGGAACGTAAGGCTCTTTTTACTCCTTATACCTTGTGACTTTCTGATCTGAGTCAGTCCATTCTTCCACCGGGGATTAAGGAATTAGGATCTGTTCTCTCTATCAGGTTCACGTGTTACTAATCAGTAGTACCTCATAAGTTTGATGGTTATCAGCCTAGCTCAGTTCTACTACCACATTATGTTGTAGAAATGGTTTCAAGACTTGATGTGATGATGTTGAGTGTGTACGAAATCCTTTGTCAAATGTCTCAATATCCTTTTTGAGCATTTACAGCTGTTATGCTGCCGAAATTTTGCTAGAAATTCTAATGCCTCTGCATTATAATTGTGCTTTCAGATGGCCACTCGCGACCTCAATCAAGTGGTTCGCCTGACTCGATGCCTAGATGTACCCGGCCATACTGCTAAGTTGGTCAGGGTAATGACTGAGGCTGGATACCGCTGGTATCCTGAGTACACGGTCGAAGAGCAATTCCGAGATTTTAATCAAAGCCAGTATCTCTGCACTGTCAGGATATTTCCATCTTATCCTGGATCCACTGAGCCTCTTCACTGCTCCTATGGACTCGGGGTTACTATCGAGATGGCTGTGCAGGATGCCGCCTACTCTATGATGACCATTATGCGAGTCAGATCTGGGTTATTTCGGGACTCTGATTTCCGGTATATGCCAGGATCACTTCCGGGAGCACAAGGATATCTCCAAGCTATTTATGCTGATTCCACTCAGGAGGATTCACGAACTCGCACCACTGCTGAGATGCTCGAGGATAAGGAC
>NW_025284626.1:0-1152 GCF_018294505.1 Triticum aestivum
AAACCAAAGTTGTCGTTTCTTAAAGTTTGGGGCTGCGATGCTTATGTGAAAAAGCTTCAACCTGATAAGCTCGAACCCAAATCGGAGAAATGTGTATTCATAGGATACCCAAAGGAAACTGTTGGGTACACCTTCTATCACAGATCCGAAGGCAAAACATTTGTTGCTAAGAATGGATCATTTCTAGAGAAGGAGTTTCTCTCGAAAGAAGTGAGTGGGAGGAAAGTAGAACTTGACGAGGTAACTGTACCTGCTCCCTTACTGGAAAGTAGTTCATCACAGAAAACTGTTTCAGTGACACCTACACCAGTTAGTGAGGAAGCCAATGATAATGATCATGAAACTTCAGATCAAGATACTACTGAACTTCGTAGATCAACCAGAGTAAGATCCGCACCAGAGTGGTACGGTAATCCTGTTCTGGAGGTCATGCTACTAGATCGTGATGAACCTACGAACTATGAAGAAGCGATGGTGAGCCCAGATTCCGCAAAGTGGCTAGAAGCCATGAAATCTGAGATGGGATCCATGTATGAGAACAAAGTATGGACTTTGGTTGACTTGCCCGATGATCGGCAAGCGATTGAGAATAAATGGATCTTTAAGAAGAAGACTGACGCTGATGGTAATGTTACTGTCTACAAAGCTCGACTTGTCGCAAAAGGTTTTCGGCAAATTCAAGGAATTGACTACGATGAGACCTTCTCACCCGTAGCGATGCTTAAGTCCGTCCGAATCATGTTAGCAATTGCCGCATTTTATGATTATGAAATTTGGCAAATGGATGTCAAAACTGCATTCCTGAATGGATTCCTGGAAGAAGAGTTGTATATGATGCAACCAGAAGGTTTTGTCGATCCAAAGGGAGCTAACAAAGTGTGCAAGCTCCAGCGATCCATTTATGGACTGGTGCAAGCCTCTCGGAGTTGGAATAAACGTTTTGATAGTGTGATCAAAGCATTTGGTTTTATACAGACTTTTGGAGAAGCCTGTATTTACAAGAAAGTGAGTGGGAGCTCTGTAGCATTTCTGATATTATATGTGGATGACATATTACTGATTGGAAATGATATAGAATTTCTGGATAGCATAAAGGGATACTTGAATAAAAGTTTTTCAATGAAAGACCTCGGTGAAGCTGCTTACATATTA
>NW_025284628.1:0-1152 GCF_018294505.1 Triticum aestivum
CTGAACATGGAACTTTCCCCCTCCGGTCATCTGTCTGACACAGGTCCGGAACCGGGAACACCTTCCCGGTTGATTTCCCCCTTCACCTATAACGTCTAGGACCGCGTTAGAGCACGCTTAGCGCTACGTATCGTCATGTCATGCTTAGTGTTACCTCTGTTTGCTATGTATTTACTGTTTCTTCCCCCTCTTCTCTCCGGTAGACCCCGAGGCCGCTGATGCCCCGGTGATCGACTACGTCGTCGACAACGACCCCTCCTTGCCAGATCAACCAGGCAAGCCCCCCCCCTTTGATCATCCCGATATCGCCCATTCCATTCTCTCATGCTTGCATTAGATTTTGCTACTGTTATTGTGTGCTCCTATTCTGATGCATAGCCTGCTTTTGTACCTGTTATTGTACCTTACCTGCTTATCCTAATCTGCTTAGTATAGGTTGGTTAGTGATCCATCAGTGACCCCCCACCTTGTCCTTGTTGCCCCTGCTTCATCATTGAAGACCCGTTCAACGGGATTGAAGACCAGGCCCCGGCACCGCACATCACTTTCCCCTTAGTTGCTCGACACTGCTGGGTTACTATCGAGTGCCGAGGGTGAGACCTCTACAGCACTTCTGATGTTAACCTGTAGTGTAGCTATTCGGTCATGGTCATCGAGGGTGATTTCCTCTTTAACCACTTCCGATACGACTCTGTCGTGCAACCCCTCAAGTGTGAACCTCGAGGGTGATTCCTCTACGTTCACCTTGATGATTACATTGAGTGGAACCCACCGAGGGTGATTCCTTGGGTTTTCCTCTTGATGTTTGGACACATGGATACTTGGACTTTACAACTGTTACTTGGAAAGTGATGTGGAGACGGGTTGACCTGGAAGGTGCCCGTGAGATAATTACGAGGCGTGGCCGGGCATTCTTAGCCCTTGCCGCAAGTCCTCGAGACGGGGCAACGGGGTCACCTCTTTCGTGAGTCTCTGCTTGTTACCGCGCGTTCCTAATCCACTACGATTTGGATATTTGATCCGAGGGGCCTCTGGCCTGATAGCACTAACCATCACGTGGGCATAGTATGGGCGTTCTGCGTCGTATACATCAGCCAAAGCTTAATAGACGTCAGCGACTGAGTGGCGCGCGCCGGGTTGGACTGCGCAAGC
>NW_025284629.1:0-1152 GCF_018294505.1 Triticum aestivum
TCGTCCTCGCCCTCCTCCTCGTCCGCGCCACCGCCGCGCCGCTCCGACCTCCTCCTTGTCCCCTCCGGCCTCCTCCGCCTCCTCAGGTACTGCCCCACCTCTCCCTCCCCCTCCGGCCTCCTCCTTCCTCTCCCTCCACCACATTTGCAGGCAGCTACTGAGAGTTAGGTTTAAAGTTGTTGAATGCTATTGTTTTCATTACTTATCTCTATATAAATAGAGATTATTGATGGTGCTTTAAAAAACTCTAAGCATTTTGATTGATCACAAACTAAAAAAATACACGATTATATATGTGAACCTCATGTATTGGGAATGTCGCAAATAGCAAGTTATACATTTTCAAGGCAATTTTATTTCCAACCAAACGGCATGCACACTGGTTGGCTCATTTACCCTGGAGATGAATTCATCCAGATCATCTTGTAGACCATCCATCACTTTGTTTTGCCTACAGTTCCAGTATGTACAAGTA
The DNA here is from genome assembly GCF_018294505.1 of Triticum aestivum. Lineage (NCBI taxonomy): Eukaryota > Viridiplantae > Streptophyta > Magnoliopsida > Poales > Poaceae > Triticum > Triticum aestivum. Next base: position 476 of record NW_025284629.1, read on the forward strand.
CAACATGACACTGTTTTCTTTGCTTGAAACCATCCATCACTTCACTCAGCGGGATGAACATGCACATAGCAGAAGTAAAAGTCAAGTTGGGAGTTGTATATTTTAGACCAAAAAGGATCTTTATTTATTTTCTTAAAAGGTTCCTTTATAGTTTTTTTGTCAGTAAGAGTAAGTAGGAAGACAAGATTATGGTGGAAGTTCTTTTTCTCTCTTTCTCTGTTCTTGTGGACTGCAGGAGTGATAAAATGGTTTCTTTTGTTTTAAGCACTAAAATATTACTTGAGCACACGAGCGATAATATTTTCATTTAGTTGATAAATCATCAAACTGTTTTCTTTGCTGGAAACCATGTGTGCAATGTAGGCCAGTTTTACAACGTGAGCAATAGCATCAGCAAGGAAAGTAATATGTAATTACAGAGAGCTAAACCCATATATGTCCTCTCAAAATCTATATTCCAATGAACTGTCATTGTCTTACTATCCTTCCTGTAGTATTTATAATTATTTTGAAGGAAAGCTTCACTCAACAGTTGAGAAACTTGCATGTTCCATTTAAGAGAAAATTTGAGACATGGTTTTCTATGCATTGATCTATCAATGATGTTGACAGCAAGGAATAGTGTTTCACCCAGTAGCTCAAGCTTATAGTGCACCTACATTGGACAATGAAACATT
>NW_025284630.1:0-1152 GCF_018294505.1 Triticum aestivum
TGTGAGAGTGAGAACATAACGATATCCTCCGCGAGCCTCAACGCTCATTGGACCGCACACATCGGTATGTATGATTTCCAACAAGTTGGTTGCTCGCTCCATTGTTCCGGAGAACGGAGTCTTGGTCATTTTGCCCAAAAGGCATGGTTCGCACGTGTCAAACGATTCATAATCAAGAGACTCTAAAAGTCCATCGGCATGGAGCTTCTTCATGCGCTTGACACCAATGTGACCAAGGCGGCAGTGCCACAAGTATGTGGGACTATCGTTATCAACTTTAAATCTTTTGGCATCTACACTATGAACATGTGTAATATTATGCTCGAGATTCATTAAGAATAAACCATTGACCATCGGAGCATGACCATAAAACATATCTCTCATATAAATCGAACAACCATTATTCTCAGACTTAAATGAGTAGCCATCTCGTATTAAACGAGATCCAGATACAACGTTCATGCTCAAACTTGGCACTAAATAACAATTATTAAGGTTCAAAACTAATCCCGTAGGTAAATGTAGAGGCAGCGTGCCGACGGCGATCACATCGACTATGGAACCATTCCCGACGCGCGTCGTCACCTCGTCCTTCGCCAGTCTCCGTTTATTCCGCAGCTCCTGCTGTGAATTACAAATATGAGCAACGGCACCGGTATCAAATACCCAGGAGTTACTACGAGTACTGGTAAGGTACACATCAATCACATGTATATCAAATATACCTTTGGTGTTGCCGGCCTTCTTATCCGCTAAGTATTTGGGGCAGTTCCGCTTCCAGTGACCCTTCCCCTTGCAATAAAAGCACTCAGTCTCAGGCTTGGGTCCATTCTTTGACTTCTTCCCGGTAACTGGCTTACCAGGCGTGGCAACATCTTTGCCGTCCTTCTTGAAGTTCTTCTTACCCTTGCCCTTCTTGAACTTAGTGGTCTTATTGACCATCAACACTTGATGTTCTTTCTTGATTTCAGCCTCTGCTGACTTCAGCATCGAGAACACTTCAGGAATGGTCTTTTCCATCCCCTGCATGTTGTAGTTCATCACAAAGCTCTTGTAGCTTGGTGGGAGCGACTGGAGGATTCTGTCAATGACCGCCTCATCTGGGAGGTTAATGTTCAGCTGGGTCATACGGTTGTGCAACCCAGACATCTT
>NW_025284631.1:0-1152 GCF_018294505.1 Triticum aestivum
GTTGTTTGAAAGGAGTTTTTCAAAGGAAGACCTGGATAAAAGCTACTTACATATTGGGCATCAAGATCTATAGAGATAGATCAAGACGCCCGATGATACTTTCAAAGAACGCACACCTTGACATGATTTTGAAAGAGTTCAAAATAGATCAGCAAAGAAGGAGTTCTTGGCTGTGTTACAAGGTGTGAGTATTGAGTAAGACTCAAGACCTGACCACAGCAGAAGAGAGAGAAAGGACGAAGGTCGTCCCCTATGCTTTAGACGTAGGCTCTACAGTATGCTATGCTGTGTACCACACATGAAGTGTGCCTTGCCATGAGTTGGTCAAGGGGTACAATAGTGATCCGGGAATGGATCACATGACAGCGGTCGAACATATCCTTAGTACCTAGTGGACTAAGGAATTTTCTCGATTATGGAGGTGAAAAGGAGTTCGTCGTAAAGGGTTACGTCGATGCGAACTTTGACACTAATCCGGATGGCTCTGAGTAGTAAACCGGATTCGTATAGTAGAACAATTATTTGAAATGGCTCCAAATAGCGCGTGGTAGCATCCACAAAGATGACATAGATATTCATAAAGCACACACGGATCTGAAAGGTTCAGACCCGTTGACTAATAACCTCTCTCACAAGCATAACATGATCAAACCAAAACTCATTGAGTGTTAATCACATAGAGATGTGAACTAGATTGTTGACTCTAGTAAACTCTTGGGTGTTGGTCACATGGTGATGTGACCTGTCAGTGTTAATCACATGGTGATGTGAACTAGATTATTGACTCTAGTGCAAGTGGGAGACTGTTGGAAATATGCCCTAGAGGCAATAATAAATAGGTTATTATTATATTTCCTTGTTCATGATAATCGTTTATTATCCATGCTAGAATTGTATTGATAGGAAACTCAGATACATGTGTGGATACATAGACAACACCATGTCCCTAGTAAGCCTCTAGTTGACTAGCTCGTTGATCAATAGATGGTTACGGTTTCCTGACCATGGACATTGGATGTCGTTGATAACGGGATCACATCATTAGGAGAATGATGTGATGGACAAGACCCAATCCTAAGCCTAGCACAAGATCGTATAGTTCGTTTGCTCAGAGCTTTTCTAATGTCAAGTATCATTTCCTTAGACCATGAG
>NW_025284632.1:0-1152 GCF_018294505.1 Triticum aestivum
AAAAAAAATTAGGGTTAGTTCATCATATCCGAACCAATCTGAGCCTTTGCATAATCTTTTTAGGGTTTTGCTTTGTTGAATTTGCGGTTGCATCGTCGTGTCTAGTGGCTGGTCTTAGAGTCTAGTCTTTTAGAGTTTCGAGTTCTGGTCATAAGTTGTCACGCCGCCGCCGCACCATCATCATCGCCCCTGCCATCTACCACCACCGCTCCGAATCCGTATCCATATACCACCACCAATCCGTGTCCATATACCACCACCGATCCATATCCATATATTACCACCGCTACCACCACCGCTGCCATATACCACCACCATATATCCACCACCAATCCGAGTTCCTTGCTTATTAGGGTTGTTTTCGAGATCCATCTAGATTCCGATTTGTGTTTCCTTGCCGGAGTCGGGTAGCCACGCTCCGTTTAGGCCCAAAATTTTTCGAAAACGCATTTTTCGAAAAAATTTCTGGCTATCCTATTTTTAGGTGTTTCTGAGTGTTTTGAGACAGGTGCCATTATAGGAAGTTTTTTTTGACCCGTTTCCAGTTTTTGGGTCCGGGCAGTCGAAAAAAAAAATTGGTCGAAAAAATTTCGTGCCCATCCTGTCAGTTTGAGCTAGGAAGAGTTTTGAGACACTCGCCATTATAGTGATTTTTCGCAAAAAAAAGCAGCGCAAAAAAAAAGAGCGCAAAACAAAAAAAAGAAAAAAAGAGCGAAAAAAAATTCAGAGTGTGCTTTTCCCTTGTTTACGTGCCGCGCCGTGATTTTGTTAGTGTTCTAGGCTCGCGTCTCTAGCACAGTCTAGCCTAGGACCAGCACAGTACCGTCGTTGAGCGTTTATTCAACTTTGCATCTCTGAATTGATTATTGCTGACCCTTTTTGCTACCATATTATAAGCCTTCCCAGCTCCACATACATCTACGTCGTGCGTTTGACTCTCCCTAGTAATCGCTCTATCCAAGCTTTGAGAGTTTTTGACTACAACGGTTGCCGATCACCGCCTGCTGCTGGGTAAGAACTGGTAAGAATTTGAGATTTGCTTGACGGATTTGTGACACCCACCACCACCACTTGTTCGTAGTCTGTAGGATCATATTCTTGTGTGTTTCTATTGCTGCTAACCATGCCAGGATCACAAGCCGACGAGATTGA
>NW_025284633.1:0-1152 GCF_018294505.1 Triticum aestivum
GTATTTGGCGGATAAGAAGGATGGCAAGGTGAACAAAGGTATATGTGATATACATGTTATTGATGTGTACCTTACTAGAGCTCGCAGTAGCACCTGGGTATTTGATACTGGTTCTGTTGCTAATATTTGCAACTCGAAACAGGGACTACAGAATAAGCGGGCACTGGCAAAGGACGAGGTGACGATGCGCGTGGGAAACGGTTCCAAAGTCGATGTGATCGCAGTCGGCACGCTACCTCTACATCTACCTTCGGGATTAATATTAGACCTAAGTAATTGTTATTTGGTGCCAGCGTTGAGCATGAACATTATATCTGGATCTTGTTTAATGCGAGACGGTTATTCATTTAAATCAGAGAATAATGGTTGTTCTATTTATATGAGTAATATCTTTTATGGTCATGCACCCTTGAAGAGTGGTCTATTTTTATTGAATCTTGATAGTAGTAATACACATATTCATAATGTTGAAGCCAAAAGATGCAGAGTTGATAATGAAAGTGCAACTTATTTGTGGCACTGTCGTTTAGGTCATATCGGTATAAAGCGCATGAAGAAACTCCATACCGATGGATTTTTGGAACCACTTGACTATAAATCACTTGGTACTTGCGAACCGTGCCTCATGGGCAAGATGACTAAAACACCGTTCTTCGGTACTATGGAGAGAGCAACAGATTTGTTGGAAATCATACATACCGATGTATGTGGCCCGATGAATATTGAGGCTCGTGGCGGATATCGTTATTTTCTCACCTTCACAGATGATTTAAGCAGATATGGGTATATTTACTTAATGAAACATAAGTCTGAAACATTTGAAAAGTTCAAAGAATTTCAGAGTGAAGTTGAAAATCATCGTAACAAGAAAATAAAGTTTCTACGATCTGATCGTGGAGGAGAATATTTGAGTTACGAGTTTGGTGTACATTTGAAAAACTGTGGAATAGTTTCGCAACTCACGCCACCCGGAACACCACAGCGTAATGGTGTGTCCGAACGTCGTAATCGTACTTTACTAGATATGGTGCGATCTATGATGTCTCTTACTGATTTACCGCTATCATTTTGGGGATATGCTTTAGAGACGGCCGCATTCACGTTAAATAGGGCACCATCAAAATCCGTTGAGACGACGCCTTATGAACTGTG
>NW_025284634.1:0-1152 GCF_018294505.1 Triticum aestivum
TGGGTCATGTAATATCTGGTAAAGGTATTGCTGTTAACCCTGAGCGAGTTCAAGCCGTCCTTAATTGGACTCCACCTGAATCGGTCAAGCAAGTTCGGAGTTTTCTGGGCTTAGCGAGCTATTGTCGTCGCTTTGTCGAGAACTTCTCCAAGGTTGCTAAACCTCTAACTGAACTCCTCAAGAAAGATAAGAAGTTCGAATGGACTCCACAATGTGAGCACAGCTTTCAGGAACTGAAAAGACGCCTGACCTCTGCTCCCGTACTGGTACCGCCAGACTTCTCCAAGGACTTTGTTATCTACTGCGACGCCTCGCGACAAGGACTAGGTTGCATTCTCATGCAAGATCGACACGTAATTGCCTACGCTTCACGGCAATTGCACCCACATGAGGAGAATTATCCTACTCATGATCTAGAGCTTGCAGCCGTAGTCTATGCACTTAAGACCTGGCGACATTACCTCCTCGGTAATCGTTGCGAAATATTCACTGGTCACCAAAGTCTGAAGTACATTTTCACCCAACCGGATCTGAATCTCAGGCAAAGACGTTGGGTTGAGTTGATCACAGACTTCGACTTAGGAATAACCTACACCCCAGGGAAAGCCAACGTCATGGCTGATGCGCTAAGTCGTAAATCTTATTGTAACAACATGATGTTACAACAAAGTCAACCGCTTCTCCATGAGGAATTTCGGAAGCTTAACCTTCACATTGTTCCTCAAGGTTTTCTTTCCACCTTGGTGGCAAAACCTACCCTTACGGATCAGATCATCAAAGCACAGAAGGTAGATCCGGGAATCTCCCGCATCAAGAGAAACATCCAGAAAGGAATTGCGAATTGCTTCTCCATTAATGATCAAGGGGTCGTATACTTCGGGAATCGACTAGTGGTTCCCAAAGTGCGAAACCTGAGGCGATTGATCCTTAAGGAAGCTCATGAATCTCCTCTCTCCATTCATCCCGGTAGTACTAAGATGTATCAGGACCTACGCCAGAGGTTCTGGTGGACTAGGATGAAGAGAGAAATTGCTCAGTATATTGCTAATTGCGACGTCTGTCGCCGTGTAAAAGCAGAGCATCAACGGCCTGCTGGCACCCTTCAACCCTTAGCTATTCCTGAATGGAAATGGGATAAAATTGGTATGGATT
>NW_025284635.1:0-1152 GCF_018294505.1 Triticum aestivum
TGTAATTCCTGATAATATTCTTCTACAGAATTTTTTCCTTGTCTTAAACGCTGCAATTTTTGAAGCAATTCACGTTGATAATATGGTGGAACCCAACGCGTACGCATAGCAGTTTTCAAAGCAGCCCAAGTAGTTGGAATAGGATATAATCTACAATGTTCAGACCACCATACACATGCAAAACTAGTGAAAGCACAAACAGCAGCAGCAACTCGTCTCTCCTCAGGATATTGTAAACATGTAAATCGTTGTTCAGTTTCTAACTCCCAAGTAAGATATATATCAGGAACATATCTACCCTCAAATGGTGGAATATTCAATTTCAGTTTAGGAATATGGACATCATCGCGTACCTGAGGTGGTGGTGCAGGCCTACCATTACGAATATATACCTGAGGTCGACCTGCTGGTGGTGGTACAGGTGGCTGCACGTAGTGTTGATTTTGATCAACCTCATCCACATAATCATCCTCCTCCGCATCAGCAGCAGGAGCCACAGAAGTATCAACAGCAGCACCAACAGTTTGGCCAAACGCAAGAGGAACACGGCTTGCTCGGCGGAGGTCTGCTTCGCGACGTGGAGGTAGTCGTTGTTGTTGTTGTTGGAGAGGTGCGTTAGGTACAACGGGTGGTGGTGGTGGAAGACGCGCGAGCAATTCATTAAACTTGTTATCGAGCTTTGTTTCGAACGTCTTCTCAAGGCCAGTGATCTTCTCCATGGCCTCTTCAAAATTGTTCAGCACATCTTGCACCTGTTCAGTCATCATTTGCTGAAACTTATCATGAAGCTCCTTGTTCGATAAATTCTCCCAGTCAATCTCGTCGGCTTGTGATCCTGGCATGGTTAGCAGCAATGGAAACACACAAGAATATGATCCTACAGACTACGAACAAGTGGTGGTGGTGGGTGTCACAAATCCGTCAAGCAAATCTCAAATTCTTACCAGTTCTTACCCAGCAGCAGGCGGTGATCGGCAACCGTTGTAGTCAAAAACTCTCAAAGCTTGGATAGAGCGATTACCAGGGAGAGTCGAACACACGACGTAGATGTATGTGGAGCTGGGAAGGCTTATAGTATGGTAGCAAAAAGGGTCAGCAATAATCAATTCAGAGATGCAAAGTTGAATAAACGCTCAACGACGGTACTGTGCT
>NW_025284636.1:0-1152 GCF_018294505.1 Triticum aestivum
ATTGTTGTGAAAGAAAAATCCTTAAAAAATCACCCAATAGCAACCCGAGGAAGTTAAGAGACATAAATGATCCAGATATGGTTCCATTATGCTCCCTCTGTTCGATAATATATGACGTTTTCTGGCAGTACACAATGCCAAAAACGTCTTATATTATGGGACAGAAGCGAGTTTGTGATTCTTTTGGTTATTCTTGATTCCACATGCTTCATTTGGGTGAATAATCCATTGGCATCCAAATTTGGAGATTAATTCACCTATGTAATGTGCATAATCAATGACACATTTTTGCTATGATGAATATGTAAATAAATTTTGTACAATTCCATAAATACACAGTTAAGCATTTTTGTTGTAAAGATAATGTAGATAATTTTTTATAGCTTTGCAAATAAGATTAACCTTGGTGTATAAATCCGATCAGAGTAGAGGTAGCTATGCAATGGTCTTGCATCACATCATTAGTCTAAAGCTCTAACCACATTCATGGAGAATCTAACATCCCAACTACGCATATCTGTTTGTTCCAGAAGCCACGAAATTGAGGTACGCAGAAGATGAACAAACCTGAGAACTGATGATCCAAAGAAGAGTCGGAGCTCGAGCATCACATAGTCGTCAGCTATGGTGGCTTGTAGGCGGATGTGTCTCACACCTAAGTTTTTGCCGCTGGACCGTGGTTACGTTCATCCTAGCTTGGAGGCAACGGTGTGGGTGGGTATGCATGTGCAGGGCGAAGAAGTGGACGAAGGCCGAAGAAGCAATCTCTGCCTCCCTATCGCTGCGTCCTGCTCCTCAATATGTCACCTTAGTCATGGCCGCCTTATCCCTCATGCTGCTGATTTGAATCTGCCCTACTCTTCTTCTCCTAGACTGCTCGAGCGCTTCAGCGGGTGCCTTGCCGACGACAGGGAAGGAAGGACCAGAGTAAGTATAATATGGAAGTTCCTGTTCAAATTAGTAGAATATGCTTACCAGGTGTTAGAATTTATAGATATATACCACAATTTTCACTACAGATTAAATATAATATGAAAGTTCTTGTCAGTTTTCTTTGTAGTTAGTTTGCGACAATCACAACATGATCATTTGAATATTTTGTTGTAACAAATCTATTATAGCTATTGTTGTGAAAGAAAAATCCTTAAAAAA
>NW_025284637.1:0-1152 GCF_018294505.1 Triticum aestivum
CCCAGTTGACCCTGCTGACGTCACTGTGACGTGGGGCTGACGCAATAAGTATTTTCTGGATTTAATTTAATTCTGAAATTCCAGAAAATGCCTAAAACTTCAATAAATCATAGAAAATTAACCGTAACTCCAAATTAAATAATTTATATATGAAAAATTATCAGAAAAATTCAAGGAATCCATCTGTACCATTTTCATGCATGTTAGAACAACTTATCACTACTGTTTAGGGCAAATGAAGTGAATGACATTTAAATAACCACATACGGAGTTTGAATTTGAATCTTGTATTCAAACCAACTTCATTTAATCTGGTTTTAGGTGCATTAGCCCAAAACACATTCATATTGCCATGTCATAGCATGCATCATATTGTGCATTGCATTGATCGTGTCTTTTCTGTATTTGCCGGTATTTGTCCCCTCTTGATAGACGTGTACCGATGATGTGATCGTTGACACTGATGAAGACTCAATGTTATCTTCAGAAGTGCCAGGCAAGCAAAAACCCCTTGTTCATTCCGATACAATCCTACTCTCTCGCTCCTGCTCTCTTTTAATGCATTAGGACAACACCGATTCATCTGTTACTTGCTGCGGTAGCTGAACCCCTTTATCCTCTGCATGACCTGTCATTGCCACAGTAAATAGATGAAACCCACTAGCATGAGTAGGAGTTGTTTGAGCCCTGTTGTGCCTACTCATTTATGCTTGTTTGTCATGCCTGCTACTGCTTAGAGTTGAGTCAGGTCTGATTCATCGGGGATGAATCAGAGGCGTGTGAACATGTCCTACTGTGTGTGAGCTAAGTGTGTGAACACGATTTGGTAAAGGTAGCGGTGAGAGGCCATGTAGGAGTACATGGTGGGTTGTCTCATTGCAGCCGTCCTCAGGAACTGAGTTCTGTGTTTGTGATCCATGATTCAGCTACTACCACGCATTGGGCCCGAAACCAATGGACCCTCTCGGCTTCTTGATCACCCTTGTCCTCTGTCCAGGAGTTGCAAGTAGTTTCTGGTGTTTGTAGTATGCTGGAGGCCGTGCGCAGCGCTGACCGTAGGGGTGGGCTGTGATGCGGTAGGCACGTGGCCGGGTAAACCGGGCGCCCGTTTGGTGTCACGGAACCCTGTTCACATCGTTTGGGGCTGTGAGC
>NW_025284638.1:0-1152 GCF_018294505.1 Triticum aestivum
TATACGGGGGCAGGGGGGCACCCCATAGACACAACAATTGATCCTTGAGATCTCTTAGCCGTGTGCGGTGCCCCCCTCCACCAAATTACACCTCGATAATACCGTTGCGGAGCTTAGGCGAAGCCCTGCGTCGGTGGAACATCATCATCGTCACCACGCCGTCGTGCTGACGAAACTCTCCCTCAACACTCGGCTGGATCGGAGTTCGAGGGACGTCATCGAGCTGAACGTGTGTAGAACTTCGGAGGTGCCGTGCGTTCGGTACTTGATCGGTCGGATCGTGAAGACGTTCGACTACATCAACCGCGTTGTGATAACGCTTCCGCTGTCGGTCTACGAGGGTACGTGGACAACACTCTCCCCTCTCGTTGTTATGCATCACCATGATCTTGCGTGTGCGTAGGAAATTTTTGAAATTACTACGTTCCCCAACAGTGGCATCCGAGCCTGGTTTTATGCGTTGATGCTATGCACGAGTAGAACACAAGTGAGTTGTGGGCGATATAAGTCATACTGCTTACCAGCATGTCATACTTTGGTTCAGCGGTATTGTGAGATGAAGCGGCCCGGACCGACATTACGCGTACGCTTACGCGAGACTGGTTTCACCGTTCGGAGCACTCGTTGCTTAAAGGTGACTGGCGGGTGTCTGTCTCTCTCACTTTAGTTGAACCGAGTGTGGCTACGCCCGGTCCTTGTGAAGGTTAAAACAGCACCAACTTGACAAACTATCGTTGTGGTTTTGATGCGTAGGTAAGAACGGTTCTTGCTAAGCCCGTAGCAGCCACGTAAAATATGCAACAACAAAGTAGAGATCGTCTAACTTGTTTTTGCAGGGCATGTTGTGATGTGATATGGTCAAGACATGATGTGATATAATGTGTTGTATGAGATGATCATGTTTTGTAACCGAGTTATCGGCAACTGGCAGGAGCCATATGGTTGTCGCTTTATTGTATGAGATGCAATCGCCATGTAATAGTTTTACTTTATCACTAAACGGTAGCGATAGTCGTAAAAGCAATAAGTTGGCGAGACGACAACGATGCTACGATGGAGATCAAGGTGTCGCGCCGGTGACGATGGTGATCATGACGGTGCTTCGGAGATGGAGATCACAAGCACGGTGCTTCGGAGATGGAGATCACAAGC